>NC_082354.1:20710641-20964063 GCF_027477595.1 Haemorhous mexicanus
TATGGTACTAATGTCTCTCCTTCTTTCCATACTTTCTTACAAAGCATTTGCTACCAAAACATCAATGACTTTACATTTCTTGGGAGGTGGCTGATGGGATCAAAATTCCATTTCTTAAACCAGAGAACAAACCAGGTTCGTGCCCTGCAGTTTTGTAGGTGTTGTTATTAAATGACGGATGGATAAGACAAGTGTACTCTATTGTGAACAAATTGTGAGATACCAAAGGGATAGTCCCTTAAAAAATAGAACCATGTTATCTATATTTTAAAAGTAAATTTCACAATTTTGTATGAATAATTGTATTTAGGTATTTACTGCATTTAACATTATTGCAGAAATCTAAACTAGATATGTAGATTCTACTCTTTTTTTCTTTAATTGGGATCCATAGAAAATACAAAGTAATTAGCCACATGTATCAAAATTAATTATGTAACCTCAGCTATTCAGTTGACTTGCATTATGCAATATATGATCCAATAAATTAGATAACATAACAAAACCAAAAAAAAAGGCTTAGGTCTCAGTACAAATTAAACTATAAAACATTGTACTCAGTGCTTGAAAACTCCCCATCTTTCATTTCTAAATTATTTAAAAACTAGTAAAGGTGGTTTCAAAAAGTAGGGAAAAGAAACTTAGTCCAATTTGGTGTGAAAAATAATTGAATCTGAAAATAATTGAATCTGAAATTTTATGAAAGGACTTTGTCTAAATAGAGCTACAAAGCACAAATAGAACATAGTGATTACAAAATAGCCATAATCATCTGACTGGCATTTTACGTGCTAGATGGTTGTAAAAAAATGGAGATTATAAACTGAGCACCCCATAAACCTCCACACAGTCGAGGGAAGAAAAACCCCCAGACTCAAGAACACAATTGCTCTGCACCCTCCCTGTGCTTCAGCCTTTCACTGAGAGAAGGCTTTTAACCAAATCTGGTTACAGGACAGGAGTGGAAAATGGAAGAAATACAGGTTTGTTCTGCACTTTCATCCCTTCCTCGCAGCAGTGCGAGAAGAGACCCTCGGGGTCCTGTTTGTCACAGGGCAGAATTTCCTCCAGTGCCCGCGCCTTGTCCTGGTCACAGCGCGGAGCTGAGCAGCCCCCGAGAGAGGCTGTTTGTGGCTAAAGCTGGGCTCTGAAATGGAGGGGGTGACGCTGCCCCTACCTGCGCCCTCCACCTCATCCTGCGGCCAGCGAGGGAGAATTCCTCCCACATCCACTAAAGGGAGAAGATCACCCAGAAGGAAACAGCAAACTTCTGTTTAAAAGTAGTGACAGAGGCAGCGATGAATGCTCCAGAAAAAGCAGACAGCACTTTAAGAATTTATGTAATTAAATTTATCTCGTGCTTATTCTCTAAAACATCACTCCTGAATTAAGAAAATCCATTCAACCCAACTCTGCATTTAAAAACCTCTACAAACCTTAAAAAATTAACTGATGAGGATTATGAAATAAAAAAGACCAGAAGAAATCCCCAAAGCAGCCTCCCCAGCTGAATCAGTGTCACATCAGAAGAGTGAAAATAGTGGAAATTTGCATAAACTTTGAGGAGCAATTTTGTTGTGGTGGTTGTTTAGGAACTACACTGAACAAGAAAGCTATGGTAGACACCGCCACAGTTTAAAAAGGTAAGCTAGCCAAACCAACACCGCTGTTTTTTTTGGGTTTGGTGGTTTTTTTTGGTTTTTTTTTTGTTTTTTTTTTTTTTTTAATACCTTGGTGCCCCCTTTTGGTCTATACAGTTCAAGGCATTTTTCCCCGTTTTAAAATTTAATCATAAAAATACAGTAACTTTTCACTAGTGAAGTCTTAATCGAGAGTCTCATGGCTGCTCCATCTTAATGACAGTCCACTGTCCCTGCCATCGATTTAGCCCCTGTGAACACGCATGAGTAGCAGCTAAGGTCAAAGGAACGGGCTGATTTCCATCAGAAAAATTGCCCCAGTGCAAACCCCTGCTTTATACAGTTATCTTTATAGACAGTAGGAAAAAAAATTTTAAATAATAAACAATTATTTTTAAAAAGAGAGAAAAGAAGAAGAATAGAAGAAGGAAAGAAAGAAAAAAGAAAGAAAAGAAAAGAAAAGAAAAGAAAAGAAAAGAAAAGAAAAGAAAAGAAAAGAAAAGAAAAGAAAAGAAAAGAAAAGAAAAGAAAAGAAAAGAAAAGAAAAGAAAAGAAAAGAAAAGAAAAGAAAGAAAAAAGAAAAAAGAAAAAAAGAAAAAAAAGGGGAAAAAAAGGAGAATAAAAAGACCCATTCATTACCTTTGCTACAGTACACTCAATGGGGGAAGGCTGAGGCGGGTGTGCAGATGATAACTTTGCCTTGCTACATTTGTATGTGCAACACTGAGGAGAGGAAAGCTCCCAGCAAGCAGGAGCCTGTGCTCAGGTCCAGGTTCTTGGCATGCTGCTAGCACCCAAACCTCCCCGATCTTTGAGGAGAAGAAAGCAAAGTTTGATATATATTAATTAGACCAAAAAACAGAAGTCTCATCCTGACGACTTTCATATTGCGGTGCTGGTAATTATGCCACAGAAACAAGATCTTTCCACGTTCAACATCACTGTGTGAAGACGAGCTTATTTCCAGCAGGGATATTGAGTCCTGCCATCTGAAGGGCCAATCAAGTGTGAAGTACAGTATAGTTTTAGACTCAATTGAAAGGAAAAAGCTTGACTACTAGTTCATAGCATGACAACTTTCATGGATTAGCTCAGACCCTATTCTACTCTGTGAAAGGGTATCACAGCATGAAGACAGTTTTCAATGCACTAAACTTTAATAGCTGAGTGGGGGAGCCAAAGCTTCCTTTTGGTCTCTATAGAAACAGTATAGCCAAAATTTGAGCCAAAATTAAGATTCCTTGGTTTCAGTCTTGTATTTACCCTCCAAGATCCCTATTCACAAGGAGTCTTCAGACTATATATGTCTATATAGATGTAGATATATACACATATTAAAAAAATAATTCTAGAGAAAACTACATACATGCTTGTGCATGCCATTTTTCCAAAGGAAGATGAAGTGAGTTAAATGCAAGTAACTAATTCCCCAGAGCTCCACCACTGCTCTCCAGTGTCCCCAGAGTCCTGGAAGGAAGCAGTGGGTACAGAGAAGCACCCGAGGAGGCATCACCAGCACTCACTGGTTTTTCTCTCCCATCCCAGCTGCAAAGCTGTGCACCCTTCATATCCCCATCCCACCAGAGCCCTCACCCCTTTAGCATCCTTCAGAAAGCTGGAGATTTTATTTTGGCACCAGCTCCTCCACTGAGCATCACCATAGGGAATGCCATGTTTGGGCTGCTAATCAGAGGCCAATGGAAGCTTAACAGAAGTTCCTCGTCTGCATTTTAAGAGAAGCACTCTCATGATGAAATTAAGTTCTGAGAACAAGGGAAAAAACACTCTCCCACAACAAGCTCTTCCTCCACTCCTCTTGCCCAGTCGATGTGGAGAGTGCAGGTGGGCTCCTGCAAGCATTGTGCCTGCAGGGCACACGGGACACAGGGCCAGCCCATGCCACACGGGTGTGCCATCACACAGGGGTGCAGAGCTGACAGAGCCAGCTCCTTCGCAGCGCTCACCTCGTTCCCTGTTTCACACTTGACCGTGCATTTCCTAACTGCAGGTCCCAGCAAACACTACCCCTGTACACCAACATGCAGGCAAACACATTTCCTCTTCCCACCTCTTACACGTCCTGTCTTTGCAATCCTTTGATCTCTGCAGCAGGACCAGGGCTGGGCCTCCCGTGGGGTGTTACCTGCAGGTACACATGCCGCGCTTTCCACCCGTCCTATTTAGGTTTGGCACCTGTGCCTGGACACTGGCGGGGGCGATCTGGCTCCTTCCATAAACTCGACTGGGCCACAGGTGCCTTTCTGCCCCCTCTTCCCTCCCCACACCTTCAGGATGTGTGAGTGCCTCCTATGGAGAGTCTACATATCACTATAATGCTCCTACCCTCCCTTTCTGGGGCACTAATACTAAGTCACCAGAGCCAGAAACTTGCCTTGCATGGCTAGAGAAGTGATTCCACACCCCTCACTTTGATCTGAAATTAATCCAGCTCTGGACAAGGTCTCCCCACAGCATCCATGCTATCAGAGCTGTGAATTTCTGCACAGATGCAAGTTTTTATGAGGTTTTAATTGTTAAGGCAGGGCCATCCCTGGGGTTCTAACAACCCTGACCAGCCCTCCTTGGCCATGCAGAGAGCCAGGATCAGCCCAAGGCCATCTCCTATTGTGCAGGGAGCTGGTCTGGGAGCATGGACTTCACCACAGGGATTGTAACTGGTAGCACATGGAGGGGTTGTGCTGCCCCAGCTGCCCTGCTCCTTTCTCCCAAGGCTGTCCCAGGGCCCTGCTCTGCTGTGCCCTGGGAGTCCCACAGACCCTGGCATCGCCCTACAGGCCTCACCTCAGCAGCATCCCAGCAAGATCCAAGACTCCCCGCAAGGCTAAGGAAAGTCCAACACCACCTGTCTTCTCCCAAACCCCTCCCTGAACACTACCATGTACATCTCCTAAAGGGCTTCTGCAAAGACAAGTTTTGAATAAAAAGTTCACCTACTCACCAAGAAACAGAAATTGCACATTACTTCGTTAAGCCAGCATGGTTCAAAGCTGCTGTATCTTCTTTCTTCACTGTTGCAGAGTCACAGTGTCCCAGGACCAGCAGCTTCGCTGCTCTCCCAGTACATGCTTTCCACAGAGGTGCAAAGAGCTGCTTGCTGTGAAACAGCGCTCCCCTCTGGGACCCTCTGTCCAACTGTTCCCAGGTGAAAAGTGAGGTTCTGGGGCCACAAAGAGCAGCCAAAATCAGTAGACACCTAGATGTCCTTAATAAATTTCAGTCATAACCACATCTCACATAGAGCCTGTCTACTTGGGCATCACTTCAGAGGTTGAGTGCACGGGTCCAGTTTTCTGAAGATCCCTTCTGTGTGCTCCAAGGAATGCTGACAGGCACCTCACAGATGAAAAAACACCTGGGTCCAGGAGAAAAAAACATCAGCACCTTGCTGTGTGGTAAACAAACTCGCATTCCCTCCTGGAGGAGGTACCTTTGGACCAGCCAGGCCTGCTCAGGTGCTTACTGTAAGTAAGGACTGTGGCGGCACATTGGGCAGCTGCTGGAAAGCTCAGCACTGTGTGCAGGCTGGAGGGAGAGTTACCTGGTCACAGCCTCCAAGGCCATCTCCATCTGGAGAAGCCTGGACTAGCAGCAGCAATCTGGGGAAAAATCTGTCCTTGGAAAGCAGTGACTTTTCTTGTCCCCTGGTAAAAGGGATGAAATCCCTGTGGTCTCGGCCTCAGCAAAATTGCCTTTGATGCTCAGACCCACTCATCATTAGGACTGTAAGCAGAAATTAGAGAGACATGCTTATAGTTAAACACTATTTCCTCCGTTGGTTAAACACTGCCTACTTCTTTCTCCATTAGGAGCAACATCTCCAAAGCCCCAGGGTGTAATAATAACCCTGAATGGAGACTTTTTCCTTTGTGCAGTGCTCAGCTATGGAGGGAAACAATTTGCAGTTCAAATGATTTCATTTCAACAGATTTGAGAAAGCCATGCTGCACAAATTACCCACACAGTGGACAGGTCCTGTACCCCCCAGTCACTTCCTGAGCAGCCAAATATTTTTCCAAGGCTTGGATCAGGCCCAGTGCACCAAGACCAGTCATTTTTGCACAGGACAGAAAGACCAAAACGTGGTCCATGGGCACACACTGACAGCTCAATCGATGGCTGGGCTCCTGCCATGGCCAGTCGTGTGCACGGCTGGATGAGTCAATGTTCTTATTTAAACCTGCTCCCAGGGCCCTCGGGCCCTACATGTGTCACCGTGTTAGATGCCATTGATGCTGCAGCAGCTTCCTTGCAGGACATCAAAGCATATTGGAGCAAATCCCTCATGTGTGAAGGGAAAGCCAGCCTTTTGCACTGAGGAATCCCCTCTATTCAGCCCCAGAGAGGTTTGTGTTTGGGGTCAAACCAGACAGACATCAGCGTGGCCAAGCCCTACAGGTGGGGTGGTGCGATGGTGACAGCCAGCCTGAGCATGCCACTGCCACCCAACCCCATCCCTGGGCAGACATGGGGACAGGAGGATTGGGGAGCTGACAGCAGGAGGCAAGTTTGCCTCTCTGCAGGCACCCAAAGGGTCAGGAGCCCAGCTAGGCTCATGCAGGACGGGTGAGAGTTGGTGGTGCCATCCCCAGGGCAGAGCAGGGACATGGTGCTGGGAAAGCCCAGCTTCTCTGTTGCTCCAGCCGAAGCAAAGGCAGTGCCTGCTCAAGGCAGCTCTGCCACTGGCCTGGCTCAGCAGAGAGGTCTGAGAGCAAAAACCACCCAGCACCACACAAGTTCTGAGAAAAGCCAAGAATGGTTGATTACGGCCAGGAACTGATTGGTGCCAGCTGCCACGGGCACAGGAAGGCACTGGACCTCACTACAGGAATGATGCACACATCTTGCACCTCCAGGTACACTTGCAGGTCTTGGTTTGGTACCACGAGACCCTGCACCGCCTCCAAGGACACCTCTGTGCCAGAAATGAAACACTGTTGGAAGTCTCACTTTGCTTCAGTTTCTCCTCTTCATTCAGCTGCAGACTCCTAAATGGCTCTTAGTCTGATAATCCGTTTGTCCAAGGCACATCTGCTTCTTGTGTTCTCTGTTCGATCTGCAACCCAGCCTTCCCCCTGGTGGAATCATCTAAAGGATCTCTCACACTTTTTGCTGCCCAATTTTTATGGTATTTGGTATTTGAGGCATAAACTGTTTGACAGATTCTGAACAGTTGCCTTTGTTTCCCCAAAAAGGTGCTATTTTGTTCACAAACACTCCGAGGAGCCCAGCAGTCTCTTTTCCTATGTCTCTTTTTATCATTTTAACACAAAAGCAAAAGCTTTTGAAATCGCCATTTCATGTTGGTACATTAGGTATCTGAATTCCTCCCACATGTGAAGCCTGAGTCTGAACATGAGCTCACCCCAAAAATTTCAAGTTTGCAATTTAGGCATTTTCCTTTGACACATTATTTAAATATACATTTTAATTATTAATTGAGAGAGCTTAGCACTGTAATTTAATAGCCAAACCCTGCATTGGGAAAGATCCTCACCTGCTGCAAATCCAGGCTGCTCACATCCCAGCACCCCAGCTTTCCTGCCCCTCCATCCTCCACGCCTACCAAAGCACGTCATTGAATTATTCCAACAAGCTTCTCTAATAGGACTTCAAAGAATTCAGCTAATTAAATATTTAAACATTTCTGTACCCAAAATTAATCAATTTAGAAAACACCTGGAGAAAACAAAATTATGGTTTTATGGGAAATCATGCCACACAATGAATCTCTGGAGTAAAACTTGTGCCCCTGCTGTTTAATTTAAGGAGGAAACGATCACCCATTACTTTTCTCGATTTCATGAGAAGTGGGAGATCTCTATATACATTTTACCCTCTTTGTTCCTATATTTCCCAACCTGTTTAGTTGCAGTCATCATTTCTCCAAGAATGGAGCGATGATTTTTCTCTTCCTAGCCCAGATGGGTCCATCCTTCCTCGGTGCACTGCTGCACCAAGAGCAGAGCAAAACCTCTCCCATGGCTTCTCCATGTGTGGAGAGAGCCCCAAGCAAAGTTACACTTTCTTGCTCATCTCCTGTCTCACTGGGACTAGAGATTCCTCCTCCTCAAATGTCCTTTCATCAAGGTCCATGCTGTGCTTACAAAGTTTAACAGATGGGTGCAAAGGAGCAATGTGCATCATGAGGCAAATAGAAGGGGAATGCTGCATCCACCCTGTGAGATGGGAAGAGTACTCAGGAACAGGACTATGACTCAGGCTGGCAGGAGAAGGGAGCAGCCCTGGAAAAACTGCAGGTGTTGGGATGCAGGGGCTCACCCTGCCTCTGTGCCCCCAGATCTTGGGAGCACAACTACAGCTAGGGATCTTGAGCACTCAAATCCAGAATTCCTGCTGAATTTAGAGTGTTGAATGGGGAGTTTCAGGGTGTTGACTGAACTGCAGGGAAGGCAGACTGCTGCACCCAGGTGGGTCAGCCCTGCCTGCAGCAGGTGCCCAGGGGTACAGTCACCTCTGCTCAGTGGAATCTCCTACATACCACCACTGGAGCTCTTAGAAGGAAAAATTAGAAAACCTCATGGCCTGCATACATTCAACAGCAGCCTACTTCATCCTGGCCCCCAAACAAATCCCTGCTTATTCCAACAAATGAGCAGGAGCCTGGACCAGCCACACCCATGCCACAAGCACCAGTTCAACACATGCCCCTTAGCATTTCAGGCATCTACCTGATGAAGATCTCTGCTGTCCACCAGGAATTGCTAAAGGTGATCAGCAAGCAGCTCCCTGGCATTTCCCAGGGTATCCATGTTATCCCTCCCCAGGCATGCACTGATAGCCAGGAGGAGCTGCTGCCCGCAGAGCTGGAAAAGCAGGGACTGTGGAAGAAACCAGATTTTGCTGCTGCTGGATACCCACAGAGGAGCCAGCAGGTTGATTTATTATGGCTATGCTTTGGGTTAAAGTCATATGCTCTCCAAACCATTATTAACTGCCATGCTAAAAAAAATAAATAATAAATTACACTAAACAAAAGCCCAGGGGCTGCCTCAACGTGATGCACTTTGTATGATTACCCAGCACAGCACGAGGGTTGGACCTCACAGGCTGGAATCACTCATCATATTCACCAGCACCAAATTCATCCACCCTAAATCTCCTGTCTTTCATTTCTGCTCCCTAGGTTGCCAACAGCAAAGAGATCCGAGTATGCAGGAGGGTTGGATATGTCCAGAAGATGTAACAAACCCTCGCCCTGGGGAGCACTTCCATTTTGTCTCAGAGGTTGTAAAAGAGGGTTGCTATAATTGCTGCCTCTTCATCTGCCCTCGGCCCCTGTCAGCTGCCCCTGTCTGGCAGATATGATTTGCTCACCCTACACACACGGGCACTCGCCTAAAGTTAAGGCAATTGCAGAAAAATTTCTCTACCTGCAATGGACACTGGGATGCCCACAGCACCTAAGAGTCTGGTAAATTAGCTGCATGCAGTGAAACTGAATTTGGTTGCCTTTCCACAAAACCATGAAGATATTTATATATAATTTATCTTTCTAAGTTGTCATGTGGCAAAAGACCTCTCGCTGTGAGGCAAGCTTCTCTTCCTACTTAGAGAGAATTACGTGATTAAATAGAGACCTGAAAAGTTGTGAACAAGCATTGAAGAAGAAAAGGTTTCCTCTTAAAGCCTTAATGAAGTGGGCTCATTCCTCCTCCAACATCAACTTAGCCTTGTGTAGTTTGTTTTCACTCTGGTTAATCACTGACCAAAGCTGTAGTGCGGACCACCAGTTTCCAATAACCCATAAAAGGCAGATCAGAAGCTATTGTTCTTTTCTGTAGGGCTTAGCAGACAACAGCTGAATAAACCTGTTCAAAGTCAGAACAGTCAAGGAGGAACAGAAGCCCAGCCATCGGCTGCAGGGAATCCTGAATAGGAAATTCATTTATTATGACATAATTGATAGCACACACGAAAATACAGCACGCGGACCTGGTGCAATCTCGGGTAATTAAATACAGAGCAATTACCGGGTTCCAGTTAGAGATGCCGATGTTGTTGCAAAGGAAAAAATTGTGCCTGCTTGCTCCTCATGGGTGCTAACCCTTGGTGGGTGCTCCTGGCATCCTGTGACAGAATTTGGGAAAAATCTTTCCATGGGGCAGAAGAGGTGAAAAAGGGAAACCCATGCGTGTATGGAAACAGCACCCCTTAAAACTGTGAGAGCTGAGTGAGAGGTGGGAAGGGCTGGAATGTGCTGGGAAAAGAAAAAAGTGTCTGCTCATGGTGAAGGATTCAGGGAAGTATGAATGCAACCTCCTAAGGGAGGCACATTTGGTCTTGTTTCATTTCTATTTGCAGCACTTCTAAACATGCAAAGGGGGTTCTTGGGGTGCAAGAGGAGTCTCTGATGCCATGAAAGTTAATCCCTGTCCTACAATCACCTACCCAAAAGGAAAAGTTTTCCAACAACATAGCTATCCCCTGAAATAAAAAAAAAAACGTTAAGTGAAGCCTTGAGATGGAGCCTTGGAGCCTTTTGCTCCAAATTTACTTCTGCCCCTTCCCAAAACATCATGTGAGAGCCTCCCTGGTGGTTCTGCCCCCTCCAGTTCACAGCAGTGACTCCATCAATCCTTTCTGCCCTGAGACACTTCTCAAGCCCCATCCCAAGCAGGGTCCAGCTGAGGGAACAAGCCTGCTATAGCAAATTTAAAGAAAGGGCAAACCAGCTGCATAGCAAGCCTGAACAGAGGTGCTGGTGATAATGTGATGAGGAGGAACATGTACCCTCCAACCCACAGAGCAAGGTCTAGTTCAGCCAACTGTTCCCTGCCACAAAATCTCTGAAGCCCACTTGAAAGTGTCCCATCCCCTTCACCCCTGCACTGGCACCAGCACCCAGGGTGGGATCTCATGCTTTTATGGTGGGAAGAGAGGATTTTCATCCTATGTCTGAGAGGGGACCCTCCCCACTGTCCCTTCCCAAGGCAAACAACAGCACCAGGCTCCCTCCATCTGCTCCAGCAGCTCCTTTTTCCTGCAGGGTGTCATTTCTATTCTCCACACTGCTGACAGTGAGCCATGCCTGAGCACTGCTCTCCAGTACACCCAGGGCAGAACTTGCCTTCACCACCACCTTTCCTCTGCAGCCCAGAACCAGCTTGTCTTTCAGCTGAGGCAAAAGGATTTCCAGCATCACTGACAACTGTCCAAAAATAAATAGCAGGACTCATCCCAGTGAAGGTAGATGCCAGGCTCTGCTCTTCCCAGCGGATGATACACTCAGGTTAATGGGAAATTTATGACACACAAAACTTGTGGTTTCAGGGAAAACAGTAGCCACAAGGGGAAAAGGACCAGGGGGGGCAGGGTGAAATCCCTGTGGGGAGTTGCTCTGGGGTGATGCAGGCAACAGATTTTGGAGGTCCCTTGAGAGAGACATGGCACTGGGTTTGGTCTTGGTGGGGGGAAGAAATAAGTAGAAAGATTCAGGGAAAACCAGCAGGAGTCAAAGCAGCTGTTCTCTCACCCCATTTCTTGCCTGAGATAAAGTGAAATAAATAAGTGAAATGTGTGGGTAAAAATGAAGATTAAAGAATAATAAGCAGAGGCTGATGAAGAGCAATGAAGTGTTTGGCTGAAACAAGGATTTGTTGTTGCTGCTGCCTGAAGCAGGGAGGGAGGAAGGGATCATGGGGGAAGAACCAAGATGTTTTGAAAGGGCCACAGACTTTTAGACATCATTTTCTATTTTTCAGCAGTTTATTCCTCTCACCTGCATGCTCCATGGGGAAATATTGGTTGCTTTAATATTAACATTTGGAGTGGAACCCATTCACGAAACTTGCTGGCTGTGTGATTCAAACGAGCCTTCTCTTTCCTCTTTTTGTTCTCACAAGAAAATCAATTCACTTGAAGAGCCTCTTAATCCCATTTTTGCAATCAACAATTGCCACTTGTATATCGCTCTAATAGATTAAGAAGTGGGATGATGCGGTTGTCTGGTCTAATTCAACCCTATTCAGGTAACTGCAGCCCAAGGCACTTTGTAGTGCCAAGTGTAGAGCTCTACAGGAAGACTTTTGCTATCATAATTTCCTGTGGAGCTATGCACTGCCCCCACTGAGTAGCCTGAATTACTTTGAATTAGGCCCGACAACCACAGAGAGCAGAAATCCAACAAGCAACAATAACCAAGTCTTTGAGCATGACTTGCATGGGTTATTTTTTTTTCTCTTTTTTTTCTTTGCATTTGAACAGAAAGAAGGAATTTCAAAACGCGCATCTATTTAAATGACAGCGACCTGCCATAAATCAAGTGGGAAACAAAAGAGGAAAACAGTTTAAGTGAGAGAGAAGTTGAAGTGGAGGAAAAATTAATCAAAACAGTTTTCAAAAAAAACTTCATCGTAAGAGCCTGTGAAAAAAAATTCAGGCCTACAGCATCTCCATGGCAACGGAGAACAAGCACATGTTGGATACCAAAATCATAAAAGGTTTGTTTTGCAGGAATGAAACAGAGACAGATGGATCCATGTTAGTTTTAGTTTAATTTTTTTAAAGCATTGCAGGCAATTTATCAGCCAGCATGCCCAACTAGTAAAGAAATACCTGGAAAATCATAAATAAAGCTTTAGTGACAGTTCTGCAACATGCCCCCCAAAAAGAAGCACCAGAGTGCATTTAAAGCCACAAATATAAGGCTTACAACTGAGATGTGACCTGAAAGTCAGGTTGACATCATATCAGGTAAACCAGGCTAACACTGCTTTTCAAATCATAAAGGCAGCTCTACAAAGGAGTAATTCTGTGTTTAGGGGAAAAAAAAAACCCCTGGCATATGTTAAAATGTTGTCTGGTTTCAGAGAGTAAATAAATTGGACAACAGAGTTAAAAAAGTGTCTCTCAAGGGGTACAAGTTAAAAATGCTCTGGGTAGCAAAACTCTGATCTCAGGGGAGTGAAAAGAGGTTTCTTTCCTTTTCCTTTTTTTTTCCCCCTTTTTTTTTTATTTGTCATCATCCCTTAATTATTACCAACATGGCAAAAAATGAATTAAATCTAAATAAATATCGAAGGTTTCTCTTCTTAAGAGTTTCAATCGCTATTCCTACTCTTTTACCTTTCTGTGTTCAGAAAATAAAGAGAACAAAGCAGGAGTCCTACTGGTTCAAAACTACCAGAACAGACAAACAACAGAGCACAACTGTTCCCTCATGCATGCCTGGGATTAGGATAAAAGCAGAAAAGACTTCTGAGAAAAAGAAAACAACAAAAGAAACAGGAGTGCTGACAAAACTTTTTTTCTTTCTATTGAGGCAAAAGAGAGAGAAAAAAGGAGCCCTGCTAATAAATTAAAAAAAAAAAAATAAAAAAAGGAATGAAAGAAAGGGGGAGAAAAAAAGAAAGGAGAAAGAAAGATAGAAGAAGAAAGATTAACAAACAGAAGTAAAAGGGTTTCACCTCCTGTTTTACTTTTTACTTGTAACCCAATCTGGTCAGGGAAACACGGCGCAGGAAGAGAGCAGGTCCTAGGCAAGGCACAGTGGGAGAGGCACCGTGCTGCCCGGCCACCCCTCGATCCTGGCACCGTGCTGCCCGGCCATCCCTCGATCCCGGCAGGGCACCCTGCTGCCCGGCCACCCCTCGATCCTGGCACCGTGCTGCCCGGCCACCCCTCGATCCCGGCAGGGCACCGTGCTGCCCAGCCACCGCTCGATCCCGGCAGGGCACCCTGCTGCCCGGCCACCCCTCGATCCTGGCACCGTGCTGCCCGGCCACCCCTCGATCCTGGCACCGTGCTGCCCGGCCACCCCTCGATCCCGGCAGGGCACCGTGCTGCCCGGCCATCCCTCGATCCCGGCAGGGCACCCTGCTGCCCGGCCACCGCTCCCTGCTGCCTCTCCAGCCCCCGGGCACCTCCCAGCGCCGGCTGCGCTCTGCTCTGACTCTCCCCACCGGGGAACAGCTCCACGCCGTGCCCGGGTGCTCTTGAGTTTCTAAATTAATTATTAAATTTAAAAATCCAAGAAAAATCAGAATTTCTCCAAAGGGACCCAGAGGTCAAAGTGGCTAAGGAGGAAGCAATTTAAGATCTTATAAACTACAAACTTCAATGAAATGAGTCAGTCTCAGTTAAGGTGACCGACATTGCAGTTGGACATCAGCATCATACCACTGGTAGCTGCAACTCACCAAACTGAGACATACAACACTTTGCACTGGGACAAGAAAGACCAAAAAGTTTTCCCCAAAGCTTTCTGGGTTTCAGCAAAATTTGGCTGTTGAGACCCAAAATGTTATAGGGGCATCACAGGTGCCTGTGGGAGAGCTTGATCCAACACCAGCCACTGCACAAGAAGGGTCAATAACCTTGGGCTGCCTGTGCCAACTCACAAGGGTCTTACCTTTGTCCTAAATTCTCAAATGTCCAGATCTTGCAAATGGCACCTTACTGGCAGTCCTCGAGCTGTTCAGACCCTTGATTATGGAACCACAGTTTCCTCTGTGCTATCACCAGATATCCACATCTGTGTCATCTACAGATTTGAGAGCAGCAACAAGGAGCAGCAGCCTTTGAACAGCCAAACATGCAGGCAAAAAGCAAATGCTGCCCTCCCCCATGTGCCCTCCCTGCAGTGACCCTGGGAAGGGATGCTGTCACCTCCCTGGGAAAGGGACCAAAGCCTGCCCAAAACAGATGGCAGACGTGGAACAGGAGGACCTCAAGCCCCGCCAGCTCCCACACAGCCCCAAACTTCTCTTGGGAGGAGAAAGACTGCACTAGGATGATGTGCTAGGCACAGCACGGAGTCCTTGGGATGCTGTGAGTGGGATACAGCAGTGCCCAGGTGGAGTCAGGCAGGGGAATTTCTGCTTTTCCCACAATAAAAGTGTTTGGTCAGCCGTGGGGTTCTCTGCACACAAAGTGCAGCACAAGCACTTTGGGGTCTAAATGATTTCTTTGAGTTTGAGGAGAGGAAAAAACAAAGTCTTACATGAGACATTCAACCACGTACTGTTTTGTGCTGTGCCTGAGGTCACGTCCATTTAAGCATAAAAGGGTGAAATAAGGAAATAAAGTTGTTGGAGGCAAGGCACAACTCCAAATATAAACTGGTATCATCAGAGGTTTAATCTGTCTCCCACCTGTGCTCTGCCCTCTCCAACCATTTACACCAAATGTCCTCAAATTGTGTTCCAGCAGCTGAGTGCTCAGTAGCAGAAATTCAACCCCAAAATGCTACACTAACATTTCACCCATTAGCAATGTGGGATCAGGCCCAGAAGATGGAAACATCAAAGCCTGCCACGCTCAGAAGCCTGTCTGGTGGCATATCTCCCAGTGCCAGTGTGACTCCCTGCCCCTCCGGGAGCCAGACCCCCCCAGGTGCCCTGCTCTGGTTTGGAGGGATGGCACTCATCCCGGATTAGCCCAGCTGGCCACTGGTTGTCACTGTTGCACCATTAAAATTGAGCTATGGCCAGCCGAGCCCATCTGTACTAAAGGCAATCTTTAATATCAGGAGCTCCAAAATATTCCTGGGAACATGGCGGCATTTACTCTCTCCAGTTGTGATGCTGGATTATGTGTCTGTGTTGTGGACTGACGCTGACATGCAACACCAGAAACACCAATGGGCACAGTATCTGTCTCTTATCTTGGCTGTATCTGGTCCCCAAGGTTTCCCCTAAAATAGCATTGTGTTATGCACGTGGCAGCAGCAGTAAGATTTACAGAACCACCCAGTGCTGGCATCTAAACTTTGCAAGGTGCCCCATTCACACAGGCCCCTCACACCATGGAGAGCACGTTCCTTTCACTGCTTGCTGCTCCATCCTCTTCTCCACTCATGTTGCCTTGAATCCAGTTGATATGATAAAAATCCCTCACCCAGGATAATTCCCCTGAAACCAGCAAGACAGAAACACCAATCACAAAACCATCCATAAGCACTAAGTCCAAGCCACACAGCTGTACGTACCCCACTGCTCCCCGGAGTATCACCTGTGTTTGTGGTTTCTCACCAGGTTTATGCCCTTAACTTTCTACATCCTCTCTCCTGCCTGCATCTTTCTGCAGGGGAAAACACACTTGCAGTGCCCGTCACCAAAGAAGAAGCTGTCAGAGGGACAGCAACCCTGTGGGCTTCATCAAGGTGGGCTTGGGTTTTAAGGAGTGGGGAAAGAGTGGAATAACTCTCGGGGATGTAAATCAATATTAAAATAATCTCTTGCCAATACTTTATTAAATAGAATCCTGGGGAAAGCCACAGGCTCAGATCTCAGAAGTGCTGCTGCATCACATCCTATATGGGGGAATGGTTGTGTTCATGCCTTTTCCACCACAAAACAAACAGTTAGCAGGTGGTTAGAAAGCAAAATTCAAAGACAGTGGTTGCAATCATGACTCACTATTCCCTCTTCATGGTCCAAAACCTCAGGCCTTTTAGAAATGCTAGTAATTCTTATTCCAACAGTTGATTATTCTCTGTCATCACTCCTATGGACCAAACACATGCATGTCTTTACTTTTCCAAAGACTCTCTAGGGCCTTTTTCTCCATCACACCAGATTCCTAAAGGACTCTAAAATACAGGGAGGAACAACAACTGTCCTGCTGCAATTAAAATAAAAAATCACATAAATTGAGATTTCAGTGGTTTTTTTGCAGAAGTTATCTTTTTCTGCAATATCCTACTTTGCTGAACTTCATATTCTGTGAGCAGTGCTCAAAAAACATGTAGGAGGAAAGAGAACAATTCCACTGAAAAGTAAATATAAGGATCAAACACTGAGGCTTCATCCCCCTCCTCTGATTATCACTAGCTCATACAAAAATTAGGCAATAAAAAGTCTGTTTAAAAAATTACACATCAAACACCCCAAATGTGAAATATTTAGTCTTTGAAATGTTTGGGATCTAGTCTGACAGATCTTTAATACATACACATGGGCATCCCACTCCATGGCAGGAGATGCTCCAGGTTCCTGTGCCACAGAGCCCTCACTGAGCTTGCAGAGGCTGATGAGAGCAGTTTCTGTTCATCCCAGAACATGTCCATCCCAGCTCAAGGGATGGATCATCCCAGGGGTGAGACCACAGCCTGGTGCTCCCCTGACTGAAAATGCTGTGGGATGTGAAGGGGTGTAAAGCTGTACAAACAACAATGGAAAGAGAATGAGACAGAAGCCAGACTGGAAGGGAGATAAGGCACCATAGCAATGGCTGTGCACAAACTGGAATATCCCATGAGGTGATGACATGTTTGAAGAACATGTACTGAGGCCATAATGCTGTTTGTCATTAATGTGTCATCAAAAACATCCCTCATCATCAAAACCACGAGCATGTGCTGAACTGCACCAGAGAGGTCAGTTCCAGGGCTGAAATGCTTTTTGTGCGTGGTCTGGATGATGGGTAGCTCTGGTCCAGGATTTCTGCACGGAAAGGCCTCCATCACAATCTGAGGAGGATGAAATCCTCCAAACTTATCCCAGAGCCCATGGAAATTTCACTCACCTTTCTGCCTGGATTTCCCTAGAAAGCAAATCATCTCAGTGGCTCATCTCCTGGCTTTTAAATCCAGTATTAAAATCACATGCACAAAAAAATAATGTATAACTGTCAAGATTAATTATGTAATCAAGTCTCATTTGGGCAAGATATCATCTTGCTTGTACTAATATTTGATTTCTATTACAAATTTCTCATGCTGCTAAACCCGCCCCTCCAGACTAGTCATAACATTTGGTGATGAGGATGTACATAGAAGTGGAGAAGGAAAACACCAAACCTCCACACCATGGCAAATTTCAGACAATTATTTAGTGTATTTACATAGAGATAGTTTTACAGTAGGCTAAAACACTGGACTATGTGCAGAATTAATCTGACACAATGAAGATAATTTTCTGTGTTTATATAGTTCATATCTCTCTTAGAGGCATATGCCAAGGACCAGAAAGGTTTTCAGATGGCAGCATTGCTGCTTGGCAGGCAGCTCATTAGCAACAGCGCACTTGTTTCAGCAGTACTGATGCAGCTACAAGTGTTGCATTAACTCCTGCTAGGTGATCTGGGCTTGATGCCCCATGCTTCTTTAATAGCAGTAGTGTTTTTCAGGGCAAACAAATTTTATTCCTTTGATGTTCAAATATGAAACACTTTCATGCCACATAAAATTATGTTAAAACACCCAAACTTACATACTGAAGTTTATTTCCACCAGAGAGGCTTCAGACATGTACAGATAAAATGGAAGGATATTTCTGAGTTGTACATTATAAATGTTCATTGAAGTCAAACAGACTGGCTTTCACTGACTTCAGCACACACTGGATGAGATCTTTGAAGATCAAAGGGTGTAATTATATCTTACTTGCTGCTGTGAATTTGAGTCTTAAGCAAATTATTCTGTTGGTCTGGTTTTTGGGGGTTTTTTTTGTTGGTTTTTTTTGTTTTTTTGGTTTTTTAAATAGCATAGCTTGCCCTGAAAAAGAAATGACAGCTTTGGGCTTGGAAGCCCGCAAATAGCCAAAAAGAGAGTTGCTATGTTACCTAAAAGACATCTGTGATACCTGCCAGACTCCTTTAGGGTGGGAAAACTTCTCTTTAGATCATATTACAGCTAAAATGCCTCAGGAAAAATGAATTGTGCATGTAAGCATCCCCAGCCACTCTCCACCAGCAGGTATTTGTGTGGCAAGTGACATCCCTGGCATCCACATACTCTGGGGACACCACAGCTGCCAGCCCCAGGGTGCCCACAAGGTGCAAGTTCTCACCAAGAGCAGCAGAGGTTGGAGGTGTAACAAGGCTCATCATCCTCAAATTGACAGTGGGTGCTTTTTATTTTTAAAGGAAAGGGATAATCTGCAGGAGGGGCCTTTGCCATAGGATGGGACAGGCAACAACTAAGAGTAGCGGATTTTCCAGAGGACTGGAAGCACTGCAGAACATCAACAATTTTAATTACACCAGAGTCAGAGAAGTCCCAAGGAGTTCTCTGCTCTTGCTGCCCACCCACGGGTAGGGTGGGCCCTTGGCTTCTGCCTATTACCTGAGTTGCACACTCATTACCCTCACATGAAGAAAGACTGGCAGTGTGCAATCATTTATTTCATTAACTAATTCTTTCCCATCCAAGTTTCTTCTTGACTTCACTTACTGTGCAATTTTCCAATGCACAACTCAGTATTTTTTCTTCCAGGGACACCTGCCACCAGCTGAGAGAGAAAGAGCCCAGCCTGGCTCTGCAGTGGCAGGCTGTCTCCCACACACTGGCTGCAGGCTGGAGATGTGGCTCTGACAGATCCTCTGCAAGATGTAACAACACAGCAGAGGCACACAGGGATGGCAAATCCTGGGAAAGGTGCAGACTCATCTGAGTACCTTGTTCTGTACAGGGATTTGTATCCACTGTGATCCAACACAAAAAACAAAAATGCTTTCATGCTGTCCAGAATTTGGATGGCTCCAGACCTGCAGCTACCTTGGACAGTTGCCACTTCCTATTTTCTTATGACCATCTCAGGGTGGTGGTTTTGGTGCAGCCCCACAAAAACTTCTGTATTCAGAGGTTTGAACCAGCCCATCTCCCGAGGCACCTCTCTGGATAAGGGCTGAGGACCTGAGCGTCCTCCAGGACAATGGGCATTTTTAAACTAATTGCAGCGGCATCTATCTTGAGTTTTGGCCAGCTGGCACAAACGTCACATCTGGATAGGTAGGTAAAACTTAGCTGAACCTCCTGCACTTTATCACTCCTCCTCACCTACTTCTTCCCATCCCAAACTCCTCCTGCTCTCCAACCCCCACAGCTCAGTCCCAATCTCCAATGCCCTTGCCATGCATCGATCCACAGCCAGGCACGTCCTGTGGCGCAGCTGGATCCCGGCATCCCAGCAAGGCTGGGACAGAAGCAGTCAGCATTTGGCCACCCCGAGACCTGCAGTGGGGTTTAGCTCAGTCGGCACTGTCATCAGCAGAGCTGCACAAGAACTGCAACCCAGCTGCAGCAGCGGCTCCCACGGCGCGCGCAGACAAAGCCGGAGCCTTTAGAGCTTTGAGCGCTCAGGTGGGAACTTTCACCCATCCCAGAGAAGCAACAGCTGCACACAGGGACTGTCCTCTCCTTGATCCAAATCAGAGACACAGTGCCACCTCCCCGCTGGGCACCCTGCTAGCCTAAGCCTCTGCACTGGTGCCAGCCCAACCATCACTGTGCAGGGCAGGAGAGACGCAGAAACCCACCTCGGGCAAAGACTGATGACAGAAAATGTATATTGCTACAGACCAATATTGTTTCCCAAAATGAGGACTGCTAGCAGAAGATTCTCAGCAACCAGCTTTCACTTTACATGCGTGGCAGCAGCCAGCCACTCCTCAACCTGGCTGGTGATAACTGAGGACAAATCACTAACAGATCAAATTACATAGGATTAATTAATCAACATCTGTAAAGAGACTTGAAGCTGACAAGGACTTGTAGCTGCTCTGTGTTGGACTCCAGTGGACCCTCCTCAAGGTCAAAGCCACTTTGCCATCCCCTTATGCTCCCACAGGCAGTCCTGCAGGTATGACCCACACCAGCGCTGGGAGAGCTCCAGGGGCCCAGTGCCATCACTGGGATGTGCCCTTGCCCAGCTGCCCCCACAGCTGTTCAAAGCAGAGCAGAGAGAGCAGAGCCCCAGAGGCGCTGAATTTCCCCATGATGCTCATTCAATCCCAGAATTCCCTCATCGGTCCCTGCCGGCAGACAGAGGCCAATGAAATTTGCATTTATACAGCACTCTCCATCCACCAGTATTTCAGTGCTTTGATTAAAACAAAAAAATAAATCCCACCACAGCAGAGATGAAAATCCTCTGAGGAGAAGTGCTGTCATCCCTCACAGTCTCCAGCTTCTCACAGAGCCCTTGCCTTTGGCTTTCCCACTGCCCCACGCAGGCTCACCTTCCACCTGCAGCTGGGAATGCATTTAAAGTCCAGCCTTTAAAATAAAGTCCCAAAACTTTCCCTGTACTTGGATCAAATTGTAACTATTAAATCTTCTGTGAGGAGCCCAATGAGTTTCATGTAATCAAGGAAATAGAACAAATTATTACGATAGTACAGCACCAGTTTCAGTAAAACCTCCCCACTTCAGAGATTTTCAGGTCCAGTTGTCCATTCAACAGACAAATTTGAAGCAGATAACACAGCAAAGTTTAGCATAATTAGCCCCAAAGTAAAGAGTTTCTTATTAAGTGCATTTTACTGCCATGTGCCTTGAACACTTCTAGACAGAGCCTGAACCTCTCCTTTCCCCCAGCAGGAACCCCCCAGTTTGTGTGTATTCATTAAAATTCTGTCCTAATTGCTCCCTCATCAGCTATGAATCTTAAGAAGCTTAATTGTAAAGTGGTTAAACTGTGTTTACTGACAAGATAGAATATTCACTAATGATGAGATGGTGATGACTCAGGATTACTGTGGGGCCCTCTCACCTAAGACTTTGGCAATGAGGCAGTAATGCTTACAGCCAGATTTTTGTCCTTAAAGAAGACAGAGAGGCTTTGCCTGGACTGTACAGCACAAACCACAACCCTGTGATGCCACTGGGTTCCTCTACAGCCAGGGGAGGCTGGAACAGCACCATGCAACCCTAAAAACCATCTTCCCAAGGCATCTCCCTTCCCTGCAGGGAAGGGCTTCCACCCACCCAGCACAGGGTGCTCCAGTTTGACAACACCTCTCCCATTTCTGGGCAATGTGCACATCAACAAGCTCAGTTTTTTCAGATTTAACCCAGCAGAAAGAACACAAATATTAGTTTAAATTTCAAAACTCTCATCCCCTGGCTTTGGCTCAGTGGTGGCTGCTGTGGGGCAGCCCTGCATCAAGTAGTTGATGTATTTATGATGTCCTAACTTCCAAAAATATTGCCAGCAGCAGCTCATAATTCTCTGACGTGTGACCTACAGTTTTTAAATACTGACCTGAAAAGACTGGCTGCTGGGAATAGATTTGTTTTTTTTCTTTCTCAAGTTCTCCTCTGAGACATATTTGCTGAAATACTTTATTACCTCATCACTGAGCATAATTTAAAACTGCAGTTAAGCACTCAGCATTTAAGTAAGAGCATGCATCATTCTGACAGTGTTCAGTTGTGAGGGTATAAAAACTTCACAAACATTAGTCCCAAAATTTCTTAAAATCCTCAGCTATTTCCTCTGCAAAAATGCTCTGACTTTGGCACGTTCATTGACGTGCATTTTGAAGCTTTAGGTTCAGCCTTCTGTGTTTCAAGGTAACTGTTATGGCTTGGTAAAACGTGTGAATTTAATTAGTGTAATCTAAACAAAAGAAGCATTTTAGAGCTGCTTTAATCCATACAAGAGCAATATGCTGATTTGTCAATGTGAATTTAATTAGTGTCTTTGAGTCTAAACTCCAACTCCCTCTTCTTTTATCTAATTATCACATTTATAAAAAATATTATCACATTTTTGTTGGCCTGACTGCTTTGCCACGCAGTCACACTGAAATCTCAGAGTCAACATGCACTCCTAATATGCTCAATATGTTTCAAGGTCACCGCACTGGGCACAATAGCTTCCCATACAGCCACTGCACACTCCCTCTCCCAGAGGCCCAGGACAACTCCTCTAGCATTGTGTCTTTTCCCCATACTTTGCCATGCAAAGTGAGATCCTTCTGGTGTAACCATCAGTTAAGTGCATCAATTATGCACCATTCTAGGGATGTCCACCACAGGGCATTCACTTATATAAGAATAATTGAGAAGAGAACAATTGCTATTCCTTTCACAAGTGGTTCCCAAGGGCTGCAAGGGGACTGAAGCAATTCACTCTTCATCAAGTGAACATTCAAGTCATAAGCACGACCCAAATCTCTCTGAGGATGTTAAAGATGTTCTCATTTCTCCCTACAGCCCATATTTGTTAAATCCAGCAAGGGAGTTCCCAAGGCCAGTGCTTCAGCTAAAGTGGGATGCCAGGCCCTTGGGAGGGGGCAGCCAGAGCCGGGGCTGCAGCTGCACTCACACTGTGACCCCAAAGCCCTCGGTGGCCAAGGACCTGCAAAGGAGCCCAGGGCCAAGGAGCTGCAGCTGCACTCAGGCCACCCATCCAGCAGCAGGGAAGCTCTTGGGTGTGGAGGGAGACAATTTGGGGAGCTCCCACCTGGCCACCCTGATCCTCCAAGAGTGTTGCACACCCTCCATTGCTCTGCATGCCAACAGCACTGGGCTCCAAACACTCCTTTCCATCAATTGCCCAAAGTCCGCAACCTTTAGCTTTGAAGATGAGCAGACGAGCCTACGTTACAGGGGGAAAAAGATATGTACCTGGGCAAACTCAGCCTGCTGGAGCCAGGCAAGGAGTGGGTTGTGGCTCCACACCTGCACTAAAAGCAATTAATTCCCTTACCCCCAGCTCCAACAGCACTGTGACCTGCCTTTCCCCAAAGGAGAAAAATCCTTCTGCAGCTTATTCTTAGGAACTGCAGCAGTATTGTTCAAGGAGGCTAAAACTTTAGACCCAAATACTGTTTTTCTTTTAAAGTTAGACTAATTTCGGTAAATGCAACCCACTGAAGGTCATTCAAATAATATGTGATAATTTTTCTCCTTCCACATTAGAAATTTGTAAATATCCTGAATTGTCCCCTTTTCCCCATAATAAGCAATAATTCAGTGGAGCAAGGTCAAAGGCTGGATTTCAGACAAGCCCTCAAGCCTAGTACAGCAGCACCCCATTCTTCAGATCATCCTGCTGCTCATCCTCCTTAAGCAGGGCAGCAAGATACAGCAGAGGATCATGCTCAGTTTTTTTTCTTCTGCATATAATTGTTGTAGTTTAAGATAAACTGTCCTGGCTTGGTCAGTTTGTGATTATCAACCAGTTTGGCTGAGAGTTACTGTCAAGGAACTTAACCACTGGACTATTGAAGAAAATAGGAGTTTTACAAGAGCAGTTGGATCAGGTTTCTGTTCCAACTGGCAGACAGCTCTGCCAGAAGAGCAAAATCCTTGAAATGCTCTTTGCTGCACTTTAAAAACTAAACTAGTGCCGGGATTGCTCATCTGAGGTGGTTACCTCGTCTGTGCTAACAGCAGAGATCCTTCAGTCTGTGCCAGAGGAGGGGAAGAGCTGGCCTTGTGGAGGTGAACTGCAGGCCCACCTCAGAAACTGTGGGTTGGAAGCTAGAGAAGAAAACTCGAAAAAAGCGGCCTGGGAAAGTTATTTAGGTCAAAATTCTCTGAAAGTCTTGAACCACAGAGGACTAAGGAGTTACTGCCCTCCTGAGACCCTGCCCCATACATACAACCCTTGTGAATTCGGCCCCCCTGAAGTCAGTCTGGGCAGTGGGAGAGGGCACAGCATTTTTGGGAGCTCACTTACACAGCTGCTACAAAGAGAAAAAGTTTGGTCTCACTTTGGATGGAGAGACTTAAGGAAGCATCCAAACAAAGCCAGATTCAACTGATGAACAGTCAAATCATTATGAAGCTTCCAAAAAACAGTGAAACTCCAGGAGGCCAGTGCTGGGAGGAGGAGAGCTGTGTACCTTCCTCCAGCACCTGGGTCCAAGTTGCCCAATAGACAGCTTGGAAGGTGCCAGAAATCATAGGAAATTGAGCTAGAAAAGATGCCCTAGTCTCTTCCCCCACTTCAACACAGGCTGTGTAAACCTGCATGGCTGCAAACATGCTCACCACACTGCTCTCACCCCACAGTGACACAGATGTCCTGGGCAATCCCATCCTTTACATTTAGGAAGGGTTTCTCAGCATGAAGCCTACCCATTCCTGCCGCAGCCCAAACCCTGACTTCTCACCTTACCCTTGCAGATACAGGGAACAAATTACTTGTGATCCCTGCAGCAGGTTTGGATATTTGACTGCCACGTTCTTCTTGTCTGTGTGACACAGGAGACAGGGTGGCAGGAGAGGGAGAATCGCCATCAATGACAGACAATTTTTTTGGCTGTCAATGCAAAGAGATGAAATTCTGCATTTTTGGCAAAAGTGAACTTTCATTAATTCTCCCAGCTGGAGGTTCACCATTTTCCAGAGGAATTTGGCCATTTTCCCAGTGTGCAAAGCCTCTGTGGGTTAGCACCAGCAGGGTTTCATTTTCATAAGATCAGACTCCAAATACACAACACAGCCTATTGTCTAAATACAGTGTGAGCACAGCTCAAGTCACCTGATCAGGGCCTGGTTTCCTGGCATTTACTTTCCCCATCTGTTGGCTTTTAGCACAAATTGAAGCACAAATGCCTACTAATGCTAGGCTCACATATGAACGTGCTCACAAAGCCATATTCTATCATGCAGAGCATTTTGGACCCAGTTCAGTTTGTGTGAAATGTAAGGCATATCCCAAAGGCAGAACTGGAATCGCTTTGAGGGCGTGCTCCTTGCCCAGACCTCTCTCTGCTGAACATACATATGCTGGAGACTGCTTTTGGAAAGAAGAGAAATGCACATAAATGGAAGCTTCCCTCAGGCTGGCTCTGATCCTGCTTCATTTCTCATCTGACCCCCAAACACGTTCCAAATGAGCTTGGAGAAATATATCCTGTTGTGTGAGAGACACAGAGTTTTGAATGATGATGCCCCAAATTTCCTTGCACGTTAACGACTGGGCTGTGCGAAGAAGTGACGCAGGCCCTGCAGGAGGATGGCTCTTGCACAGCCACATGCTATCCTAAAGCCAGCCTGGCATTTCCAAGCTGCCCATGGCTTTTGTGGCCTCCAAGGATCCTCTCTGCACAAGGGCTGCCATAAACCTGAGCTTCTGGACCACATTAAATACCTACCCTCCTAAAAGTGCAATGGATGGGTGCAGAAACCAAGGCTAGTATTTCACCATCAGTCATTTTCAAAGGATACTCTTTAAGCATTCCAGTACAGTGTTGTTTTGGCAAATTGGGAGTCAGAGCAGGGATTTGTCCTGTGCCCTTGACCATTTCCTTCAGTTTTCTGCCCTGTGTCAAAGCCCTGTGGAGCAGGGCCTCTCGCATGCCACCACCCAGCCGCAGGGATTGCCAGTGCTCATCCCCAAACCAGGTTTCTGAAGGTCAGTTCGCCCATAACCCGGGCAAGGAGGGATCATGCCAATTAAGAAGCTTACCAAAATCAGCACCTAGACCTAACCCACAAGGCTTTTCTGGATTTGTGGGCCTGTAATTTCAATAAAGGAGCTTCTTCCATATGTGCACCTTCTCAGCATCCCAGTTTGCCTTTATCTCTTTGATTCATCCTTAAAAACAGTATAAAGTCTTGTGTCACATTTCATCTTCTCTTTCTCAGAAGCGGCTGAGAAAGCACCAGCTCCCTTCTCAAAGATGGGCAGTGTGTGACTCCTCTGATGGAGCTTGCACATTGCCATATCTACTTTTGGTTATATATCCAAGGGCAGCTTCTGGGCCCCTTCTCTTTGAGCATCCAAGCAGCAGCACTGTGCTCCTGATGGATCATGTTCAGGACATCTTTTTGCTTTCTCCACTCCCAAGAAAGTCCTCTATTTTCTACTTTCTATTCCTTGGCAATTTCAGACAAGGTCTGAACCACATCCTTGCATGTAGACAGCAGACAAAACTCCCTTCTGAGCCCAAATCTCCATTCATCTGCTTCCTCCAGTGCCACATGCAAATTTTGTCCTCTGTCGGTGTTGCATGTACATAAGAAGCCAAGCAGGCACAAAGCCAAATGGGCAACAGAGGCCTCAGCAGGAGGACTGGGAGCAGGTTTGATGTGGTCCCAGGAGAGCTGCAGCAGTCAAGGGACAATGGTGACACACAGACAACAGTGGTGGTTGCATCCGCAAGCCAGTTTTGTGGCACTCCCAGGGCTGGGGCAGATGAAACTTAAACTGGAACTTAAAGGGAGCTCCTTCAGAGACTTTTCCCTCCCTTCCATGCTCCTGCCCATGGAAGTGTTCAGGTGTATTTTTCTAGAGGAATTTTCACACTAAAGCTGGAGCAAAAGGAAAAGGCATAGGTACCTCACATCTCCTGAGCCTCTGGCTAGGCAGCTGCTTGCTCCCAGCACCCAGTGCAGCCTTAGGACAGGGTGTTATTTCCCCAGAGAATAAGGAAGGGAACGTGTTGTTCCTCCAGAGGAGGAACAGAGCGATGTGGGTTGGGATAGTAGCACAGATACCTCCCTGTACAGCCACACACAGCCCTGCCTGCCCTGTGCTGCACGAGGCACAGCCAGGGAACCACCAGGAGCATGCCCAGGGCCCCATAGTGAACTGGGAGAAAGCTCCACGGAGCCAGGACTGTTTCCCAAGCCCAGGCAAGCTGTCCCACAGACTCCAGCCCTGCTTCCACCAAGAGCCGTTCACTAGGTGATGCCACATGGACATTGTGCACAATTCGGCCAAGCATTTCTCCAAGACAAAGCAAAGGGCTTTTTGACCTGCACAGGCCCAGGACAGCTCCCCACAGATGGAGTCTCAGCTCTGCACTTCAGCACTGGCCATATCTGGAAACAATCACTGCTTTGCAATGCCAGGAGATTTGTTCACCAGCAGAACCCACCCTGGGGAGCTTTGCAAGTGGTAAGACCAGCCCTGGGAGCACATACCACTTCTGCCCCTTCCAAACTCCTCCTTTAAAGAAAAAAAATTAAAATTCACCTCTCAAAGTACAAGGAGTTGCTTAACAGTGCATCTAACACTATCTTTAATGTAGGCAAATGGTGTGGCTGGGAGTGTAGCCCCACAGTCTGGCCCCAACACTGGTGAGTTTGGAGATGCTGCTGCTCCACTTCCAGAATGGAGAAGAAACCAATGATTTGACTTCCCTCCAACAAATGGTTTTGGTTGAACTTTGTTGATGTCCACCACCTTTCTGACAGCAAACCGAAATCTCAGCTGCTAAATTATTTTTGTTTTTTCCAATGCTGAAGCCATAAATTCCTCCCTCCTGTGAGTTTCTTATGGCAGGGAAGACTTTGCTGGAGTAAGAAGGGGTAAAAAACCTTGCACCACCTTGCAGCACCCCAGACCTCCTCAACTAGAAGAAAGCCACTTTGTCACTTGTCACTTTGCTATTTCAAGATGAGTGGTTTTCACTCCACAACCCATTGTGACAGCTAATGGGCACCACAGCCCACGCCAAGGGCATAGTCAGAAAGAGAAACAGGCTGGGTTCTGGATGCCTCGGCTGTTTCCCACACAGCAGTCCATGCAAAGCACACCACCTAGCTGTCAGCCCTGAGGATCCCAAGTTCTGGTCCAGTCCTGGAAAAGATGTTCTGAGTGTTGGTAAAGATACCTGTATTACCCTACTATGAACAGTCTCTTCAGACTCTGATGTAACATTTCTTTCCAGCACAGCAGGGGTTGTGCCCTACTCCAAGCACTGGCAAACGTTACATGTTTTTTAAATACAAAGTACAGCATCCAGCCCTCAGGTTGATGTTTTTAAAACAGTCAGTGTGATGTGGGCCAATATGTATTACATTTAGATGTATATGTGTCATTTGATAATCAAGACTAAGCAATGATTTTTTGAGTTTCTGGCTATAAAAACACCTTTCAAAGAGCAGCTTTGTCACAACAGCATCTTTCCACTATGGCATAGAAAGAGGCAGCCAGCAGACATGGGATTGAATACTTGAGAAAGTGCCTTTGCACACATAGCGTGCAGAGAACCCGAGCTCCTGGAAAAGCCTGCCTCAGTCAGACAAATCAGGCTTATAAACTCACCCCTTTTGGGGAGGAGGGAGTGCAGAGAGGGGGCTAATGGCTGCTTTATTGCATTAGGCAATATCTTCATTAAGGCAGAAAAGAGTAACCGAGGGGAATGTGCATGTAGCGTGACTTCTTTGCTAGAACCCCACAAACCACCAACTGGCAGCTCCTTGGCTCCTCGCCACCCAAATCCAAGAGACCATCTGGCAACTGGTTCAGTTATCCCTCCCCAGTTAACAGATGTACACTAGATGGTGTGGGAATGGCATTTTGCAGAAGCAATTAGTTTAATCCTCAGATAAACAGTTTAAATTCCAAGTGGTTTGACGAAAAGAAAAAAACAAAGGGAAAAGAAAATCCAAAAAACAAACCAAGTTGTTTCCACTTTCAGTGAGAATAACTAATGAACAGCCAATTCAGCTGGTTTCACCACCAGCATGTGCTCATGGGGCTTGTTCCTATTTCCAGCTTCATGTGCTGGACAACACAAATCGGAGGCTGCAACTGCATGGCCCCCACTCCCATGGCTGTGCAATAGCTGCACCCACTCTTCCACAGCCAAAACTCAGCTGGGTAGAGGCTGCTCCCAAAAACACAGCTCTTTTCTGACTTCAGCTCTTTTTCTGGCCTTGGGCAAATCATTTAACCTGGTTAAATCAATTTGCCTGGCTCACACACCTCTCTATCTCCAGAAAATGAGGTAAATTATGTGGTCCTGCTGCAGGGAGTACTAAGGTGGAATCAATTAGGGTTTGTGAAGCACTTGGAGAGTCTTGAATTGGAGGAATTACTGAAATAGAGAACATCCTTATTAATTACACTAACTGATTAATTATTATTAAATTAGAATAATTTTGTTCTCTTGAGAGGAGAAAAATATATTTTCCAGCCATTTCTCTTGCTCACATCCTTGGAAAAGTGACTTCCAACTGAAGAAGACTGAATGAGGAGCTTAACCCAAATAAAATAAATTGCCAGTAATTTCTGGTATCCCCTATGCCATTATCGAACAATTTGCATTTGAATCAGGGCTTTTTCTATCACAATCCAGTTTCACCTGATCCTGCTCTATAATCACCATCCCCATTTATGAAATCCCAGCATGTTGCCGTAGAAATTATGTCACAAATTCATCATTATGACTTCCCCAGCAGGAGCAATTGGAGCTGGAGATTGGCTGTAAAAGTTGCCTTCTTACCAGTTGTGCTTTAAAGATATTTTAATTATTTTTTTTTTTTAAGGTAGAGAAGTAAGATTAGCTACCATAGGGAATTAGACAAGCATGCCATGAATATCCCAGCGATACAAGATTACATCCATGAGTCACAGGAACCATAAAATATGATCAAGAGATTTTATGGAGGATGATCTTTGAAATTACTTCCTAATTGCTGAGCAGTTTGCATAAAATCGACTATTAGTTAAAAAAAAAAAAAGTAATTCAAAATTCAAAAGTGAACTCAACTGATAATAGTGAAGTTACACCTATTCCCATCAGGAAGGCTTATCTGTCAAGGCACTCCAAACGCATGGCTTATAGGTTTGCACACTCCTTTGATACCATGATAATTGGTCAGGTACTGTGGCAAGAAACATTCAGAGAATAAACTTTTGAGGTAAATTATTTATATTTAAATATTTTAGACGTTTCTTGCGAGGCTACACTCCTCCTGCTGCTGCTTGTCAAAGGCTGGCATGTGCTGCAATTCCTAATGAGAGCTGAAGAACCTTGACACAGGAAAGCCACAAAACAAACACTATTTCTGCTACAAGCAATGCACTTTGCCAGCAATTGTCTTATTATACCTCTTAATCACTGAAAACAACATCAGACGAAAAGCCTCTTTTTATCAGAGTTAAAACAGAAAATAATTCAGTGAAAAAATAGCACCTTATAGAGAGTGTAACACCCAGTCTGAGGGCCCCACACATGAGCTTGGGTCTTGTCTGGATGCATTCACACTTTCCCTCCTTCCTCCCACACACCCATCCCTCCAGGCAGCTGGAGCCCACCCGCTCCTCTCAGTTTTGGCAGTGAAGCCTGGGTGATTTGAGAAGCGCCTGCTCCTGTGGCTGAGGAGATCAAAGCTACCATGTGCCAGGTCCTCACTGCGTCAGCTATTAACTCAGACTGCCATCAGTTCTCATGGGAGCCGACACAAATTATGGCAGCTGGAAAATTACCCAGCCATAAATCACCACCGCTTGGTTGTCAACCAAGTTCTCCAGTTGGATGCACAGAATTCTCCTCTTCTCCCCACCAGCTTTGCACCTTTTCTAAATTTAAAACAAGCAAACTAGGCAGTAGATATATCCTGTATTTAGTTAGAATAAATGTTTTTGTAATGTTGTTGAGCAGTCTGGCAGGTTAATTAGTTCTCTGAGGTATCCTAGAGAACAAGGTTTGACTGGTAAGGGAGACACCATCCGTTTTAAACCAACTGGAGACATTGAGGATGAGCAAGAAACCCAAAATTTTGCAGAAGAAAAACCCCAACCAACAGAAGAAAAGGAAAAAAAAAGTATAATACTGACAGGAGCTTATGCCTCCCCATGTCCCCTGAAGAGCAACCCTACAAGCAGAGAGCAACCACCAACCTGCAGGTAAATAACAAGATCATTTAGCACCAGTAAGCCTGTTACACTGCAATTGAGCCCTTCCGCTCCTCAGCAGCGTTAGGCAATAATTAATTAGTAGCAAACACTCTGATGGGTACTTGGTCCTTATTCCAGCAACTAGACTCTTTCAGCCAAGATGTCTGTCCCAGTTCAGCATAACTCATTAAGAGAAAGAGCAGGAGGAAACTTTGGAGTCATTCCGGGCTGGAATAAGAGGGAAGAAGCAGAGACACCTGGTTCCACGCGTTCTCTGGCAAGATTCTGAGGAGCTGGGTAACTGGATCACGCCAGTGTGTGGTTTTCTACCCAGGAAGCGTGTGTCTGAAGCCTAGTCACCTCTGGTCTGTATGTAAGGAGTATTTTGTACATAGTACACAGGAAAAGTGGTTTAAATTTATTAACAATGTGGGAAGGCACCCTGTGCTTCCTGAAGGATACCTACATTGGGCCAGGAAAGCATGGCTGGGCTTACAAACTACACACTGAAGTACCTGTCACTCAAAAAGGGACCAGAGGAGAAAGGCTACCACTGAATCTGATCCATGCCATGGACCTATTCAGAACCTCAAAGGAATCTTCCCTAGGGTTGAGTCAGAAATCTGGGGGGGCAAAAGGCATCCTCCTCCCTACATCACATAACACAATGCTGTCCTACAAGGTCTGTAGGAGTTCCTTGTGCCCACAGCCACCCCAGTCAGCCCTTTCACAAACTCCAAACACAATACAAACATGGAGCACAGGCCACAGTGTGACAGCAGAGGAACTGAACAGAATACACGCCCTGAGAGCCTTTCTTGGGCAATCATCGGCTGGCCACCCATGGCAGGGACAAGCCTGTCCTTCCATCCCTGAGGGACAAACATAGCAACCAGGGGACAGGGGCCACCCTCCTGGTTTTATACCCAAGGCACACAAAAACCCCAGCTGATGGAAAGATGACAGGGTCTAATTCCCAGCTTTAAATGTCCCAATTCACCATAAAACACTTTGGTCTCAAGCACAGGATAAGTCATTGCCCCACCTGCAGCACCAGAGTCCTGCTGTTTTCCAGACACCATTTATTTGCCAGCTCTTGGGGAGGTACATGGTCTGTGGAAGACAATAAGCTTGCTGTGACAGCAGCATCACAGCCTAGGGGCACAGCCACCATCCTTCCTAGAGACACTCCCTGTCCCAAGAGAGCCTCAGAAGCCAGCCCACTTCTGCCCAGAAAACCTCTACCCCAAGTCAATGGCATAACAATTACTGCCACAAACACTTCTTTTTCCCCCCTTTTCCCTCAAAGAGGGGAAATGCAAAAACTGTGGATTGTTTAACTCACATCTTTCCCTGCTGTTTGGGATCAAGAAGCAGCAGACACTCCAGCCAACAATCCAGAACACACTCCTATCCCCACCTTCCTCTTCACCCCACCTGAAAGCCCTAACAATCCCAGCAAGTCACCAGTTTTGCTGCTTAACTACCCTCAGCTGCACAGGCAACACCACTCAGTTCCCTCCTTTCTCACTGATGCTGAGGTTAGTGGATCTCCCCAGCCTGTCCTGCAGGAAGCTGCCCATGCATCCTCCTGAGACATGTGCTAGACCTGCTTTTCCTCTACCTCTGCTTCAGCTTCCCCAATCCCCATAAGACTTCTTCCCTGAGCATGAGCTCACCCTGCAGGGCAGCTGTTCTGGATAAGGCATCTGCCTTTTTCTTTTCTTCCTTCTTAACCAAAGCTTTCCTGCTGATGTAGCCTCCAAAGGAGGTGTTTGGAGAGGAGAGACGGGAGGAAGCTGGAAGCCAACTGAGGCTCTATGGAGACCAAGGAATCACAGTCAGCTGTGTGCCCCCACTTCCCTGAGTCTGGTAGGGAGCTTCCAACTGCCATCCCATCCACACCTGTGCCAGAGGCATGCCTGGACAGATGCAGACATTTCACCCTCCTTGAACATCACAGGAGCCTTGCAAATAGTGCTTCTCTTTCTGCTCACAGACCATGGCCACTAAGAAACCTGGTGAGATGCTCCTGCTGCTGCCTGGGAGAATCAGAAAAACTCTATTTGGTGCATCCCACATGTCCATGGCATAAGGATGACTGGTCTAGAAAGAGTAGCTGTAACAGGCAGGATGGAGATGGTCCTGAGACACCCAGTGCCAGCAACAGCAGGAAATTTGTTGGAAAAAGTACTCCATGCTAAGCTCAGGGAAAACCACACTTTGGTTCCTTCCATTCTGATGGATTGCCTCTTAATTGGGACAAAGTCTAATCCCAAGTGCACATTCAGGCTGTACAAATTAACGGCATGAGCATCATCTGCCAGATGAGCTGAGTTAAGTGCAGTTTGGGAAAATCCCCTTCTGCTGGTCACCCCACCTCCAAAGTCACACTATTTCCCTACAACCCCTCCCAAAATGCTCAGATGTTACTCACGCTGGAATTGCAGAAACCCCCAAGAGGCAGGGCTGTGGCAGGCACAGGGATCTCAGGACAGTGGCGGGAAGAGGTCTCCAGGCAGAGGGAATGTCTTACTGAGCCAACCAAAACAGCCAGGACACCTAGCTCTGGGATGTCCTCCCCAGGTCCATTCCACTGGCCAGGCTCAGGCCTATTGCTCCCACCTGCTGGGGTCTGATGTGAGCCACCAAGCTCCAGCTTTCCCTGTATAGCCATTCCTAGCTGCCTTCTAAACAGTTTCTTTAGTTTATCTCTTTTTACCTGCAACCATCATCCTTTGGAATGAGCATTTCTAAGGCTGACATCCCACTGAGAGCTCCAGCACAGTCTGGGAGCACCAACTCTCAATCCATCCACTGGGATTTCCTGTATTGCCTTTCTCCCAACGTTGCAGCCTGATCAAGAGCTCACTTGTATATTGTCTCCTCTCTATTAAGAGAGGGAGATAAACATCCACTGGACATACAAATATAATTCTTCTCCCATAGACTCTAAAACCTTTTAACAAAGCACAAAGGACTTTTCTTCTACTGCTGAGCTTGTCAAAGAGCAGCAGGGAACAAATTCAGAAAATACAGGAGACACTTGCATGTCTGATTAACCCAACTTTCTGTGATAAACAGAACAGCTCAAGTGCCCTCTTGTCTCTGTCCCTGTAATAAATCTCCCAGTTTTACTGTTTTGTGATGTAAAACATCTAAGATCTTTCCCCAAGTTGCAAACAGAACATAAATTACATTGGGTAAACTCTGCAGACACTAATGTTATCTATAAAATCCTGGCACTAATAACTTCATAGAAAGTCTGCAGGCTCCCTGTTTGTACGAACCAAGCTAATTAGTGTGTGCAGCCTGTAACTCAGAGGCATCAAGATTAGGAAGATGAAGCACCAAACTAGGAACTCCTGAACTGTAGCTACTTTGGATACCAAAACAGATGGTGACCCTGTCCCGAAGTTTTTGGTTGGGGGCTGTAGCATCTCAACAGAACATGAAAGAAATCCATTCTGCTTTTATCCCAGCAAAGCTAAAGATATCCCACCCGGATGCAAAGAAACCATTTTAAGAAGGATGAACTGTGCCTCTTGGAGGGCTGCATTACTGCTTATTATCTCAGGGAAAGACTAGACTGTTGTTAAGCCTTTTCCAACTGTCTGCCATAAAAAAGTCCACTCTCCACAAGGAACTCACACTATGGGCAAATTATGACTTCAGCATTAATGAAGAAGCCAAAACAGTTTGACCTCTTCTCACATGCATGAGCCCTCCAACACCTGCAGGGGCTGTGCCCTCCAGGAACTGCTCTGGGCTTGGTTCCCGCAGCAGTGCACTGGAGAGCTCTGGGAAATGAAGTCAGATCCTCTTTTTCACATTTTTCTGGCAAAAGGAGCTCTTCTCAAGGCAAAGGAGTTGCATGAAAGTGAAAGGAGAAATGGAGGCCACAAACCCAAATCTACCCACATGGCCCTAAATATCATTTCTAAAAATAATGTACTCCACATAATTCATATTTAATGAAAAATAGAAATATTGAAATAACTCATCTCCACAACATAAGTTTAGCTGACACTATTTTAAAACTTAGATTATTCTATGACTTAGAAAAATCATAGTTGCAGGTGAAAAGCTACAGCTTCATCTCTCCAATCTTAAGCCTGGAAGCATCGGCAGCTACTCTGTAGAAATTATTTCAGTTCTACTTTGCAAGTGAAAATGCAAAGTGGTATCACACTCAGCAGAGAAACAGCAACACCCGTGCTGAAATTTACTGCTCCATTTCCATTAGAGTTAGTGATACAACTCATGGGGATAAGACTGGACAGCCAAACATCTGATGTAAGACTACGGAAGACACTGCACACCCAAGAATCACCCTTCTCTCTACAGTTTGTGACCAACATGACCCAACTTTTTCCACTTGCTTCAGCAGTCATTGGACTTGGTCCCAACTCTTATGATGCAAAATGTGCAAATATTCTTTTCTTTATGTGTGATTTTCACTGCCAGATCTTCACACGGTGAGTGTTGTTAAAGATCCCACTCACAGGTTCCAGAAGAGATCTCATGTCTGCATTTAACTGCAGGCATGTTTGGTTTAGACCCCCTCTCCCAGTCCTTTGATACAGATCTCTGTAAACATTCAAGCTATTGCCATAGCAGACTTAATCAGGAGACAAATTTTAAATGTGAACTTGGAACCAAACAAAAGCACAGTTGCTATAAGGAACATCAGCAAGCCACTGAAGTCAAGCTTATTGCTGCTCATTAAACAACCTTCCATCACAACCTGTCAATGTGCCATATGTTCCCAGCTCCCCCAGAGCAACACTACTCACAGTCCTCAGGAATGTTCACACAGGTGTGGGTATGGATCCCACACACCACCCCCAACTCCCCTCCTTGCTGCACATGTGTATCTTGTTGACATTTCCTTTCAGGAATGATGCTGTAGCTGTTCAACACTGTTCAAGCAAATGGAATGAAATGTAAAACATTGGCACTGAAATCCCCCCATCCTTTGAGGTTCTGTTGTAACTTGTCAAGTTTTACTTAAAATATGACAAAATCGACATTCTACTAAGTCTGCTGGATTTGGGTGGTTATTACCAGGAGAGTCTCACACTGGAGATGCCTTACCTCATCTATTACTGAAAGCATCACAAAAACACAATGTAGGGAACGCTTTACTAAGTCTGTTGTTCTCACAGGAGTAGATGAAGAATGGTTATTTCCATGTGACAGCTATTATGATAGCTATTATTCATAAAATAGTATGAAAGGGATATCAAGGAATCAGTTGCTGGTATCTAAGTACTCAAAACATTTGTCCCCATAATGACCCTTTCATCTTCAAAACCCATCACTGACTCAACACAGAGTAGACAAGACCTTCAGCCATGCTTGTAAACCTCCCAAAGAGTGCTAAGAATCACTAGAAAAAAATCACATTATTACAGTCCATTCTGTGCTCAATAAAATTAAAACTAAGAAGTTTGTCTATTATTTTCTGCCTAGGGTTTACACCACCTTTAAATGACACGTGCTCAGAACCATTCGTATTTAGCTTACAGCCAAGGGGCTTTCTCTATAAGCACAAAGCCAAATGAGAGCTGGCACCTTTTCCATAGTCAAAAAAAAGATGCCAGAGAACTCTGAGGGCACATATTCAGATTCTCTGCAAAACAGCAGAAATCTTAGATATGTGGAAATATACAGGAGAATTATTTAGATGTAAAGGACCTCAGGAGGAAAAATGAGTGGTTGTCTCTTTGCAGGGGGAGAGCAGCAGCAGTAGCAAATCTCACACATACACACACACGAAAGTTCACTGATAACAGTTTAGGAACAAGCAATTGTACTTCATTACTTTGGCTCTGGACTGACTGGCAAGCTTGAGAAACCTGTTCAACCCACTTTCTATGTTTTAGCTCAGTAGTAGTCAAAGTAAAAGCACCACATATACAATTTTACAACCCATTTTACTTTGCCTCTTGTGAAATGCATATTTATTAATCTGGCAAAATTTCCTGCTGGGAGTTTATGGCAATTGTAGCTCCAAATTCTCTCATGAATTAATTTCCCTTTGAACACATAAAATTTAAAAGCAGCTTCATGCAACGTAAGTATCCAATAAAATCCCCCCCAACTTTAAATACAAAATTTAATAGGAAGGACCTATATAAACAGACCAGCACCAATTCCAAGAGCATGAAATCTCTAATAGAATGGTGCTCTTGAACCAGCTGATAACCAACTACAACCTGATTTCTCTGAGACCAATGCTGCTGTTTCCAACCTCTGTAAGGGAACAGAAGGGAAACAGAGGTTTTTTCTTGGTAGGAGGGGAAAATACTTGTGAGGCCAAGTTGCCATCAAAAGCATATCTGAACCTCATTGGGAACTATGTTTACTGTAGCCAGCTCCTCCTGGTACACCAATGCTTGACACTTTTTAAGTTGTCTAAAGCTTCATTTTTATGCCACAGGCACTGTTCAAAAGATGTGGCCTGGCAGTCATCCCACCTGAGCTAGGTGATCTGTCCCAACATTTCAGTAACCTCAAAGGAACAGCTTCTGTAGAGACCTGAAATACTCATACCAAAGACTACACTTTCGAAAGGATAATAAACATTAACTGCAGTCACCTGGTGTTTACGTGACTATGAAAAGATACACAGTCATTTTGGAACTTGTTAAATTGTGGGTTTAGGTGCTGAAAAGTAGCTTCCAGTGATGAACGTTTCCATATGCCATTTAATAAGCTATGAGTATTTCACCCATTAATCTCAGTGAATATCCCCCTACTCATCTCCAACAGCATCTGTAACACAGCCATTGGAATTACACGTCTGCAGTGACTCTGCTCACCTTCCAGGGCCATTCAAGATTTTGGGGAGCCTCTTTAAAACTTTGACATTCCTTAGAGAAGAGCACTTGCCATCTTATAGCTGAAGAGGCTATTAAGATGTTCCATCTCATGCAATCCAGCATTGAAGCTAAGCTCTGCAGAGGAAGAAAAAGGCTTCACCTTTATGAAACACCCATTTCCAACTCCCTAGATTCATGTCTAAACTTCCCAAACAAGCTCAATTAGTCTTCACAGGATGAAGAATAAGGAGACATATGTATCAGACTGTCGCTCACGTGCCGGGGTCAGGGCAGGAACAGGCGAGAGGCCGGATCGTAGCAAAGGCGAAGAAGCGCTTTATTCAAAAGAACCGCGCGGTTTTTATAGAGAGGTACGATAGATTCTATTCTGTTGGCTAACAAACACAAACATCTTTCTCACACACTGTCCTTGAGAGGAACGGAAAAAACAAGGTGGAAAAACAAGGTAGAAAAACAGCACCTGCAAGTTGTTTGTAGTCAACAGGTTATCACATCTTTCCAACTCCCTAAAATCTCTCACAAGCCGCTGTGAGAAACGCTTGCTGCTTCTCTCTCCCTGTCCCATGGCATCCACATCAGATGGCTACAAGAAGAAATAGGGGGTTAATCTTTGATAGAAAATAATGGTTTGCCCAGCAAAAAGTAATTTGGGGTAACCTGGAGAAAGCACAATGACACAAAGGTCCAGAAGCCCATGCCCATCGACAGCTAGAGATTCAAGTGACCCACCAGTCCTTGTGCAATCTGCACCAAAGACACAATCAAACTCCTTATGAACAATATGAAACTCAAAACCAATCAACTGGTCCAACTAATATGATCTGTGTCCAAGTAGTGAAGACCTAATCAACAAGAAAGGAAACACATCAGCTGGAGTTGTGCAGTTTTATTTGAACAAAAACCAGTGTCGATATTTTTAATAAAGTCTACATTACACTAAATGCATGTACATTTGTAAGAAGATAACCTAGCTGTAAAGAAGGTGCAGGATAATATGTACAATCATAGCTTAGTTTAAAAAATTCACATTTTACATAGATTTACTTGACAGTCCTAGGCTTTCATGGTATATAAATGGTAACCAAAAGAGGTAACAAAAAAACCCAAACCCTAGTCACAAGGAAATTCAGCTGGAGGACTGCATAATGCACTCATTTTTTCAAAAACTGTTTCACAGAATTCTTATTCATCCTAAATCAAATTCTGGATATAATTTTTGAACTATTATAGTTAACATGTTCAATGAATATATTGATGTAAACATTTTTGTTTATATCAAAATGGCAATGGTGCCATTTTCTTCAATAAAAATCTGCATTTTATGTTGTGGTCTGGTCTTCCACTTTTACAAATTAGAATAATTACACAGGATGTTTCTCAATACATGGTAAAAATTATCAAACAGCAAGGAGGATATGTTCAAAAGACACTTTGAAGCTTTTCAGTCCACCTTCACAACACTGTAAATCTTACTTACAAACCAGAAGCAGGCAAAAAATCCAATAGTCCCTGAAAATAGAAAGTAATAATGGTTAGTTTATCTTCCAGTTTGCCCTGCGAGAAAAATCTAACGTACTTCCCAGCAGGACAGAATATAACACTGTAATCCACCTAACTACCCAGAAAAACAACACTTCTTAAATTTAACAACACACATTCATCCTCAAGCTAGGTTATTGATTAGGTCAAAGATGACTTCTAGGGTCGAGGCCACTTTACGTACATTTAAGCCACCAATGACCGTGTGGCCACCACTATGAGCAGGGACACAAGCACCAATTCAGAAACTGACTTTTATAAACATGCCAAGCCAGCCCCTGCCTGACTTTTGTAGGTCTACAATACTTCACTGCCACCCATGAATTATGACACATAACTAGGCCTTGAAAAATTTCACCTGTCCCAGTTTTATATTCATGGTGCTCTATTTATACTTGAGAATAGAAATTTCTTCTTCTGTGTGTCCTGTTAGTTCCTTTTGGCAAAGGAACACTCTGAGTGCTACAGCAGCTGGAAGCAAGCAGCAAGTGAAAGCAGCAGTGACAAATCAAAACACTAAATGAGATTAGTATATAATAATTTTCTGTTTTTAAACTGATGAACAAATTTGCGGTTTTCACCGACAGTCACTATTACCAGGCAACCACAAAGACACTGTCCATCACATTTACTTTTAAATTACTTTAAGAACTTCATATGCAAGGAGATAGAGTCCCAATTAATTTAGTCTTCAGCCTCTAAAGGAGGCAATGCAGTACTCGTCACACTTTTACCTAGTTGTAAACTGTCACAGAGATGCTAACCCTTAACAGACAAAAAAAGGAAAGATCTCAATTGCACTGAGTTCCCTCTCAAAAACACAGCTACATGCCAGCCCCAGGACAGCCCTTCCCAGCTCCACTGCAGGCACTCACAAGATCATGCACTCAGCTCCCTCCAGTTTTATATAATCCTTTTTTGTCTGTACAGCCCACATTTAACATCAGCTCCAATCTCTTTCACTACTGTGACTGACTTAATAACTAGAAGATTCTTTATGAAGCATTCGGCTTTTTTACATGAGTTACATTTCTGTCTTTCAGACCACATCTACACATTTCCCAAGCAAGCAACTCATCTTGGGATGCTTATTGTCTGTATGTCAATTCTTACATTCCTCATGCTACCATGTATATTTTCAATTAAAGGCTTTTTGACAGACTATTACCACATGCCACAGATTACCCTTTCCTTCGAAGTTTGCAGTTGTTGTTCTCTGAAACAGTAGGAGACAGCAGATTTATGGCTGTTGATAGGAGATGAGACAGCAACCACACAAGGAATGTAATTCCTTCGTAGGCTTGACATCACTAAGTCTCTGCAGTTCATGGTCATATCCCACTCCTTCCTACTGTGCCAGATATTCCAATACCAGCATTATTACTCTAAGCCTTACTCTCACAGTTTTGTTCTAATAATAGTTCTCAGTCTCTGCTTCCTGGTTGTTTTTATAAAATAGCCAACTCCAAGCTTTTTATGGCTTTGAAAGCAGTGTCTTACAAATGTTTAACAGATTAAATACCTTAAAAATTTATCTGCTGTTCTAGAACAACAGTGTACTATCATAACAAAAATGTACAACTATCCCAAGAATGACAGCTACTGTAGCTTTCTGAGCATGCCACAACTTAATATGGGAACACACTCTAAATCCACATATTTTCCTCCGATCCTTATTAGTCTGAATCTTTATAATACATCAGTTTTCTATAAAACATTGCCTCAGTCATAACAGAACTTGAAGACTTCACACTGTGAACAAGCATTTTATCTATAAACAGATTTTCACAAGTTTCAGTAACATTGATTTTAAACTCTCCCTCTTAAAAAAGTCTGTTTAGCAGATCAAAGACCAAGCACACCCCGCTCATTTTTCAAACTTTATCAAAATTTTTGCCGATGTACTGGAAGCTTTTTAAGTAGTAATGTTTGTCTGATACCAGATTTGAATCATAAATTCAGGAGAGAAAGGCAACACTCATCACCAAGACACAGACTTAGGTAATCAGAACCTTCTCTGGTGAGCACAGATTCCTTCTGTTGCTACCTCTGCATCAATAATTGGGGCTAACCACCACTGTAATTTCTTCTTCCCTCCCATGAACAAATATATACTACAAACTCCATATGTGGATAGCCCTAAGGACTAGAAATATCAAAACCAGAACATCAAACTAAAGACTCCATCGTCTGTTAAAGGTACCTCTCCTAAAGAGCCACTTGATGCGCTAAGATCAGAATGGTTTAAAGGTACTGCCACAAACTAGGTTGAAAACTGGTTTTCAACTAGGTTAGAAATCCAACTGCAGATTTAGGAGTGCAAATGAATCACACCAAATCAACTAGGGGTTTTAGTGCCTTTTTTTTTTTTTTTCCCTAATAACATGGGCCAAATAGACTAGAAGCTTCTAAAGGCTCAGGTCAGCAGAGTTGTGTTGACATTGCAACCAGTATTACTGGACAGAAATTAATATAAGGTAAGAGAACATTATTTATAAGGTTCTCCTGAACAGTAGCTTTACCTACATGATTGCTTATGTTAGTACAAAAAAAAAAAAAAATTGCACAATTTTTGCCTCTATTTTTAAGAACATGAACCACAGCACAGCACCTGGTTCCACTGAAATTCAGTGTGTTTTCCCCCTCAGCCCTTGGGATGCTTGTGATTCCACGAACACTATAAGGCCCAAAAAAGGTAAAGCAGTAAAAATGTTTCTGGTTTCCTACACAGCAATAAATATCCCAGTCAAAGGGATCTGCAAATGAGTAGCAACTGGGGAAAAAAATATCTCAGAACTACTGTGGCTTATTTGAAAATTCTAGCCAGAATGTCTTCCACATTTTCTGTGTTTTAACCCATTTTACAAATTTGTCCCTTGTTCCAGATTTGAGCACTTCATACTGGATCTTTAGACTGGTGCTAACAAGTATCACAGGTTTTCAGATTATCCTTTTAACTACTTTGACTAAAGCCTATCTTAAAATACAGATAACTGCACACTCTGTTTCCTACACCTGTACCTCTACCCAGTAGAATTGCTATTATTAGAGGCACTAGTTAAAATCCAACCTTGCCATATCACATTGCATGGCTTGAAATGTATTTTCTTGAAGAGCATAGGTAGCACTTCAATCTAGACAATTTTTCTAAGCTCATCTTGCACCAAAACGAAAATCAACCCTTATTAAAATGAGCCTCTCATTAGAACAGGAGAAGTATTTAGGTAAGGTTTAGATAAGACCATACCAGGATGTTGCTTTTATTTGTCTCTTCCAAAGCACATTCAAACTGAAACTATCAACAAGAAGCACACCTCTGCAGCTCAGGCTTTTCGGAAGACACTGATGAACACAACATGACAGAGAACAGATTCCTAAAGGTGTTTTTGGAAAAGCTGTTAAAAAAATTCTAACACTAAATACTTAAAAAAAAAAAAAAAACCCACAGCAAAAAACCACAACAACAAAAAAGACCCAAACAAAGCAGCAAACAAACTAAAACCACAAACAAGTAAAATACCGCACTAGTTGCAAGAGTTGAGCCCATTACATTTATTTTCTGATTAGTCTAAACTCCTTCACATTTTAAGGTTTTTACATCTTTCACATGCACATCTCTATCAAATGACCCAGCACCAAGCCTAACACCAATTCCTCCAATGAGCCTTTATAATCTGATTGTTTGGTTTAATCCAATATAACAAATTAGTTGGCTAGTGTTTACTTTACCCAATCCTAACCATTCCCCAACTTAAACTGCATGAAAAAAACACCTGAATGGTTTGCATTGGAGAGCTCACTATTGTGGGATAGATCCTTATTTTTCCCCTAAGCAGGTGACCTGCATATTCTAAGATTCTACCTTTTAAAATAATCCCTACTATACCAGGAAAGTGATGCCATCCCAGTGTACAGCAGCTCACTGCATGTCACTGAACATTCTAGGGAGGTAGAGGTAAAGGATCTTTTGCAGGAGCCATTTAAAACTCACAAATCCAGATATGAAGATGACTCAAGACACTTCTTTATCCAAGAAGCAAGATATGTCCAAAAATCCCTTTATACTTCGTGGGAAGACACTGACACCTTCACTGTTTTTTGATGATATTCTGCTGAATAGTCTGGTCCACAATATATATACTACCACTTTCTGATACAGAGAAACAAGATGCTATACACAAAGCCATCATCTAACTGAGTAAGGGATAGTTATTAGTAAACCAGGTTAAATTCAAAATTAAAAGCAAAGATTATTGCAAAAAATAATGTCTAAATACATTAGGCAGACTCTTCTCCTCTACTCATCTCCTCTAGCTTTATAGTTTAATGAAGAAAGAAGAATTCAAAGCACGAGCAGATTCTAAGAAAGCAAATAAAAAAGCACCCTGCACTTGGCTGATACTTCTCATGTACCTTAAAAGCTCTCTGTATCATACTGGTTTCAATCACCGCACAGTGGTGGGTGCTTCAGAATCCCAGATTCTAAACACAATCTATCCAGAAGATCAAAACTCAATTTTGAAAATGGCATTAACTCACAAGTGAAAATGATGTTCAAAACCAGAGGTCACTGTAAAGAAACATGCTTTGACTATGTTCAGGATTTTTTTGCCTCCACAAATAAAATACATGTAATAATGTAGCTACCCCCATCCAACCACACTTGTTATTTCTTCAAAGATTAGCTGCACTTTGTATGTTAAAATCAAATTGTCTGGTTTGTGTGTGCACACAATCAGATTTCACTGGTCAGATTATATTGCTGTCAGTGTTGGTACACAAGCATTCAGTTCCTATTTACTTATTCATTATGATCCCTTTTGAAATGCCCTGGGTAACGCAATGTGCTGCCGTGGAGGAGGCATTAACACCATCCCTTGTATTTCTGTCAGAATTGCTGAGACCGAGTAGGCAAGAATAGAGAAAACAAAACTACCTAGAGCTAACTTAAGTGGAACAGATCAAGGTCCCATTTTTGGAAGGCTATTAATGCAAGCCATGTGTAACATTACATTAGCGAACTCCTTCACCTCCAGAAACTGTGAAGGACTGAACCCTTATTTTCTAAAATAATGCCTGTTAAGGAGTATTTTACAAAACAAAGCAAAGTTACTGTCTACTGTTTGTGCCATTTCTCTAGAACAGCTTACACTTCAGGCCCAAAATCTATCACCTAACTAAATATGAAAAAGAAAGTTATCACAGCATTTTACATTAGCAAGGATTTATTCTGCACTCCGTGCATCTGTTGTACCCATTAGCCTTCTAGTGACTAGCTGTTCTATTAAATGTGGGAAAAAAAAAAAAAAGGAGGGCCATGTAGTAGCTTTCCTCATGAGCTACAAAAACAGCATAGGGAGCACCACTGTGGGTTTTTTTCAAAAGAAAAAGACGACACCGCAAAAATAACTGCAGCACAGTTTATTATTGTACTTCAGGGACCTCACTGGCCTTCATATCAAGAACTTCAGGATGAGCATAACTGAAGCTTTGAATACCATTTTGGCAGCTGCCATGACAATTTCAATTATCATTTTATGAAAGGGACATTTTAAATTCTATCAATTTGCATATTTTATAAGAGATATTGAAATTGGCAGGATAGCAACTAACCTATGCTAAAACTCAGACACATATTAAAATATGCTTTAGCATAAAAATAATTAAAACATTTTAGACTATCATTTTTGGGGTTTTTAAAAGACAGATCGATAGATATCATAGAAGACATCTGAAGCTTGTCTGTTTCACCACAATTTAAGCAGAGGTTTAACTGGAAATATGCAAATTTCCAAGTTTGCCTTCTAATAATTAAAAACAGAAAAATTAAATCCTCCTTGTTTTATTCCCCTGCTTCTTTTTAGAACTTTTATTGTCCTTCTAAGAAGAAACACATTTCTAAAGAACAAAAATCAGCAATAAGTGACAGCTACTCTTATTTAATATCATTTCTACAGCATAACTGCTTTCCTCAAACACATACAGGAATTTTCTTCAGGTTTTTATGAAGAGTGGTTTTTTTGCCTTGTGTCAACCAGTACTAGGAAAATTAAATACATAAGGATGAAAGAGGTCCTTACACTGACAAACTTGAAGTCCAACATTAAGACTTACCTATTTCAGCCACTCTTTTTCAACTGCATTTAACTAAAACATGCATTTCACAAAGTGAACACAAAGTAATCACAGCAGCTTTCAACAAACAGGCAGAAGAAGTTAAAAAGTAACAATATAAACTACCATGCCATCCGCAGAGAAATCCTCTATTACAAATCTTTGGAGTGACTGTCATGGCTGTTTTTATCAACAGCCCATCATATGTGAACAAGCATTTTCTCTAGTTCTGTCATTGCAGTATTTCATGAAGCCAAGCAGTGACACCTAAAAGATCTGACTTCATGTGTTAAATCTACATATTCAACAGCAGCAGTATGATGAACACCAAGATAAAACACTCATGGCTATTTTTCAAGGCCAGTATCCTTCGAAGAGCTTCTTATTTCACTAACACATGGTATATTTGGCACAGATTTCTCATCAAGTCAGCCTCAAAATTATTGTTTCAGTCAAGTGACTATGAACATTAAAATAATCCTCTGGAAGATACTTTGTTTGAATGAGTTACACCAGAAAAGTTGGACAACACTGGAGAGCCATATTTCAAATCGTTTCCTCCAGTTAAGGTACATTTCTATCATTATGAAGTGGTTTAACGAGCAAGACAACTGCAACAGTACTAGAACTATCTTGTCAACATTCACTTCTTCCCCAGCACCAGCCTCCTTCACTTGCTGATAGTGAAAGCTGAAAATATCTTTTATCCTCTGTGCAGAGTGAAATTATCTTTAACTACAGAACTTGTAGAACCAATTATGAAATCCAGAATCAAGTTAATACTTGATATTACATAAAATTATAATACTTGATAAAATGAACAAAAACAGGCCTTTGAAAATATAATGGCTTGATATTCAACAAAGGAAAATTAATTCTACCATAAATAAATGTAATTTCAAGTTAGGAAGAAAATGTAAAAAAAAAAAAAAAATCTTACTGTGCTGTTTGTGTCAAACCATGTAAGTAACACAGCCTAAAGAATCATAAATTGTATTTAATATTTCATGTAATCTAAATTTCACCTAATGTTTCTCATTTCAAAACCAGAGCCCTCAATATTAATTTTAGTTTAAACATTGTACTTACCTGTGAAAAGGAAAAAAATCAAGACCATGATCATTGTGTAACCAAAGTATAAAATGGTGCTGGCAGTTCCTGTTATCTGGAGTTTGGAGAAGAAGTAATGGACTGCATAGATAAAGAGATAAACTGCTGTAAAGCTGCTGGTCAAGAATGACCTCCACCACCAGTGATAGTCCTGAAAGAAACAATAAACCGCTCGCTAAAAATCATCATATAGGAAATGGAATATAGATAAGATGGTGAAAAATTAACATTGTCTTATGAACTCATTCAATTCTGTAAAATTTAGCTCAGAAAAATTCCAACATGGCATGTAGATATTTTCTTTTTTGCAAGTCAGCTGTATAGCTTCCACTACAAAGATAAAACTACTCTAAGATCAAAGCTGTTTGGTTTTGCTTATCTGTTGCCAGCAGATGATTTTGAAGCAAAAGGCATATTTTAGAAGAGTGGCTAAGACAGGCATGCCAAGGCTGAAAATGCAATCAGTTCATAGTGTCCAGCACTTCACAGTGTATGTGAATACCTCACCTGTATTTCTAACATCTTCCAGCTACAAGTCATATCTACATCAGAACTGCAACTTTTACCTCTGCACACAGGTGGAAGTAGCACAGCAAAACTGTAGCCTCTGAACATGTAATTAGAAGAATTATAAAAACGAGGAACAGGAATCCAAACATATAATACATCTGATGAGACCTAAAATTAAAAACATATAAAAACACAAGTCTCATTTTTGGTTAAAGTTCTGCGTTAATTCACAGTGTCACATTACCAGATTCTGAGACAATTTTATTGAGTTAAGGTGACAATTACTGCAGTACAGGATTTGACAGAGGGAGTATTAGTTACATATTCCCTCCATGCTTCCCTTTCATAGGATAAAGAATGAGGAAATTTAAGAATTTGCTAACTTCAACTACGAAAGTCCACAATATACCTGTTTGTCAGCTGATTATATTTTTCAGCACAGTTACATTACACATTTTTTGAGGACTGATAGAAAAAGTCAATCTAATGTATTTGCATTTAAGAACTGCTTTAGAAAACTGTTCTGTAAGATCTCTCAACCTATACAGATGACACCATAAAAACCTGGCACCTTCAGGATAATACTTCCCATTGAACAACAATGTATTAGACATTTCACGTTTACATTGTGAAAGTAATGAAAGATTGCACTGGTTTAATTTTTCACACACTGCTTGATTAGGTTTTACAAGATTTAGGAGTGGAGTGGATTGTTCATGGGCAGTGGAGCCTTTGTTTTGCAGAACATGGAATCCCAAGATCTTGACCTGATTCTGATCTACACAGTTTAAACTGCTAGGTCACATTAGTTCCATAAATCATAATATAGTTACACAATGGATTAGGCTCTACCTAATGACAACAGCATGCAACCACATCTATGATGTACAGAGCCAGATGTAAAAGGTAAAACAAGGCAACAGGACTCTCGTATAATACTTTGAAGTTCTCCTTAAGAAGAATTAGGTTGGTAAATTCTAAGCACAGAAATAAAGAGTCCTGAAATTCCATAAAATCTACAAAATAATCCAGAACTTTCAAAATTGGTTTATTCCTTATGTTATGTGATTTGGGATGTTCAAACTCACCGTGTGTATTATCAAACCTGTACAAATAGAGGGGAAAAAAAGCGATACTCACCAAATGCTATTCAGAATGAAAAAAAGTTGAATAAAAATACAGCCAAAAGGCAAGATACCACCCATGATGATACCAGGCAATGGCTTTGTGAAAAATGACTGCTCTGGGATTTGGCGAGGAATCTGGTTTGTACGCACTGGATGCTCAATAGGCTGCAGAAAAAAAAAATAATTAAAAGATTAATTATTACATCAAAAAGAAGATTACTTTTCCCTAGTATTACCATATAAATATTTGATAAACATAACTATATTTTCATTCATAAGCCATCACAAGTTATCAAACAAAAAAACCTACAAACTTGATATCCATGACTAGGAAAAAGCAAGTGTGCTTAAGACATTCTAACTATGGGCCAGTAATCAAAGCAGAATGCAAAGAAAATAAATCTGTTCAGTCCTTAACTAAAAACAAAATAAAATTTAAAAAATCAAATAACATCGCCTTTTTCTTAGCTGTCTGGCATTACTTCAAACTAGTAAAGTACAAAACGGAAGCCTCTCTGAAGCACTACTTTAAAACTCAGTAATACTACCAGCAATACTACTACTATTGCTGAAGCACAAAAAGCAAGTAAGAGCTCCAAGAACATAATCAAAACCTGATTCTAGTGAAAAGACAGAAAAAACCAGTTTGGTATGACATTATAAATACATACTCTGTTTCAATATCAAGACAGTAAAATGTCGTTTTACAATCATGGGATCATAGATGTTTCAATCCAACCAGATCCTGTCTAGAACTCTTGCTTCAATGGCTCAATTACAGAGGACAGGTGTATTTCAAATCTGTATTCAAAGGGTCCTACCTTCTCTTTGAAGCCAAAATAGGCACCAACAAAGGTTAGTGGGACTGAAATTCCAAACCACATAGCAAGGATAGCAACTAAAGTGCCAAATGGGATGGCAGCTGAGGAACCTTTCACCCACAGAATGAGATTCATAATGAAGAAATCAGCAAAGACAATCCTGAAAAATAAGATCATAAAATGCATTAAAATATTCAAGAAAGAATGAATATCACTTAGTATTACAAAATGTAAATTAGCTAAAATAAATGTAGCTTCTTTCAATTTTCCAATTTCCCAACAGTCCTAGTTTCTTTCCCCACTGCTGCAGGTAAAGTAAAGATACCTGCACCACCCAATGCTTTTAATGTAGGTACCTATGGCAAAGCTATTATCTAAACAAAGACTCCGTACAGAACATCAAAATGTAAGAGAAACAAAACACTGAAAAAATCTAAACAAAGAATGGAAAAATACAGAATAAATGCAAAAACTTCTTATCTGGACCTTGTTTCCTATTAAAACCATAAATATTTTCTTTATGTCCCTTATATATAGTAAAGTCCTTCTGAATAAATAGAGTGATAGCAAAATCTCCTATTTAGGAAGCCCCATGGACTCTAATGTGCTGCTGCAGTTTGTGTCACAAGGGGAAGGAGGGATTAAAGAGGGCTCTGCTCTACAACAGAAATATTTGTATAAGCATGATAAGCATGAAGTTACACATACTAAATAGCCTGTGCTTCTGGAGAATTTAAATAAAGATTTTAAATAAATTTGTCTCCAGACCTGCTTTTCACTCCCCTCTTAAACACATCTGCCTCATTTTCTAAACATCCTGGACAAAAACTAGAAACAACTCAGAGATGAGAATCAAGGTGCTGCTGAATCAAGGTGAGATGAAGATTCCAAATATCCCATTCTGAAAAAAAAGCAGAATGTTCATTCTACAACGGAACTCCATATAAAACAAGCTTGTACTAATTGCCATTATTTCTGGATTCAAATATACACCACAGAAAATTCAGCCTCAGAAAGGGTCCTATAAAGTGCACCAGTGTCTGGGTTTTGTTAAAAAAGTGTTCCTGAGACAAAATTTAAGCTGCCCTGAAGTGAACACGCACCCTGTATTTAATTTAAAAAGGAAGGAGGAAGGATTGGAGCAATAGACAGACTCCTTTTTTTCCTAGGAGAGGCCTGACACTTGCCAAAACTGCTTGGGGGAACAGACTTGTTCAAGAAGCACATCCCAGCGACCCCTGGTGTAAGCATCTTGTTGAACAAAAAATAAAAATCAAATCCATTTTAGAAGTCTTTCTAATCTTTATCATCTACCCAGGCTCATAACACAGATCTCACTTACCCCCTCCACAATTATAAAAAATACTGCAAATATGAACTCCTCTTAGTCTACTGAGATTAAAAAGGCCTTGGGCTGTTTATGATATTATGCAAATTCACTGAACTAGCACAGTGTAATCAGGGCATCTGTTCATATTCTGTCAGCCTCAGTCATTTTACTTCCTCTGTGAAACTCAATTTATTTGGGAGTTTAAGTGACTAGCACAGTATTCTTTCCATCAATATATATTTTCTTCTCTCTCCTGATAACTTCTAAATGACAGCAAGGAGACTGAAGCACATTCTGTTAAGAAGTAAGATTTCTCATGGAAATACTAGACTTGGTTGTTATCAAGTACATTACCCTTAATTTGATGAAATTCTGCTTTACTTGAACCAAGTCATATTTTATTCATTCTGAGGTTTTGGGGGGTGAAAAAATACCTTAAGAAACTTATAATCTTTTCTTCCACTTTTGCCAAAAATATTTGCCAAGGGATGACTTCATGTACTCCAAGTTGCAACCAAGACACATGAAAGACTTGCAGAAGAAATCAACTTCTGTTCCCTCTCCCCATTAAATCTCAAAAAAGGTCATAAGAGCTATGAGAAAACAAAAGGTTGAAGCGCTGTTGCCTTTCCCAAGCAGGACAGTATTGCCCACACTATAGAGTACAATACACCCTACAGCCACATCCCAAACTGGACACCATCTACATTCATGTAACATTATAGATATATATTATAATATTGGCTTTTTGCAAATATTAAAATGGATTCTATATGTGTGGTGCTAAAGTAACTTTGCTGTAAAGACATCGTTTTTATTTCTGTTGTTAATTAAGCTTAGACATAGTAGTGAAATAGCTGATATAGGTATGAAATAGTGAAATAGCTGATATAGGTATGAAATAGTAGTGAAATAGCTGATATAGGTATGCTTGTGTTAAAATGCCTGCTGGGATGGGATAACATCCAATGCACACAGGATGAGGACACCTGTACAGATCTGCCAACTATCAGCACTCACCATCTGAAGGCAGAGTGGACCAAGGCCCAAACTGGAAGTGATAAAGAGAAGGAGCCAAAACCACAGCCAAGAAACACATATGCTCTAAAAAAGGAGGACCCAAGGAAGGGCCATGTAGAATAGTTTCTGGAACATGTAAACTAGTTTGGGGAAATGTTTACTATGCATAATTGTTTATGAATATGTAACAAGCTGATGCAATAGTAATGGTATATAAAGGGTGTTTTCCAAAATACCAGGTGTGCTCTTGGCTGAGTGCCAAGACACACCCAGCCATAACATCTTTGCTTTATTGTCTTTGTCTCCTACTGTCATCTATTAAACTTTCTAAATTTTTACAGGAAAGTGAACCGTGTTTTTCACATATAAGAAGACTACAACCAAAATTACCCGGTATTGCAGTACCAAACTGGAATTACCCCAGCACTGTGCCCAATGTTCTGGCGCAGTGATTCCCAAAGGCTGTGACACAACCTTGCAAGAGAATTGCCCCATTCCTCCTATCCCTGCACCTGACAACAAAACAAGAAGCCAAGAAGCTGTGTTCTAGCTGCACCAGGCTCCAGCTCCTCAGAATTCACTTTTCTTTATAGTCACAGATAGGCAATGCACAAAAGGAACAGCAGCTTGGGAGTACCATAAACAAAATCACACAGGCAAGCATCATAACAATTGGCTTTTCCCCAACTCCTTCCCACTTCTGATTCGTTTATACTTAAGAATAAAAGAAAGAATAAGGGGAAACAATACTAACCCAGGGCAGAGCAGAGCTGTAAGCAAGACATTGGTCTTCCACTTCTCACCTCTGAATGCTTAGGAGAAAAAGTAAAAACAATTTCAAGGTCAAGACTTTTTCCAACTGTTTTGCAGAATGGCAGCAAGAAGCAGATACATTGTCTGAGACACCAGCCCCAATTGGAGGTATATATTCAGCCCAGCAATTCTGAATTTAACACTTTGTTTCACATGAAATAAATGCATGGACTTACTCTTGTACATTCTAGCAGACACATAACCAGCTGGAGTTCCCAGTAAGACCCACAATACAACTGCACAGGTCATCAGAGCACCACGGTTGGCAGGAGAAAGGAAACCAAGGCAAGCTAGGACTAAAGAAACAAAAAGATTTAGTTATTTGTGGACACATGCCAAAATATCCCCGTAACAGATCACTGTGAGGGTTTATCCCTTTCACTACCACATATTTAAATGAAGGCTGAGTGCCTAAGCTCTTGTACAACCTCATCACATAAACATACCCCTAATGGCACTGTTTCATTCAAAAGCATTATTTTCACCTCATCTCTTGAGCAGAAAACTTCTCATAGCCAAAACGCTGAAAAATAAAATGCTATGATTCATAAAAGCATTTTCTCTTGCCACCAATTTCTTTCTATACTACCAAACTGATTGCACAGGAAGCTATCATTGCTAAGCAAGATACAGAGATCAACACTGACAAACAAGCCTATCAAGAAAATTGTAGTAATCTTAAAGTATCATTCAATAAATAGAAAAAAGCAGCTCCCCTATGAAAGACCAAAATCTGAGTTAAACCTGGATAACAAAATTTGAAAGATTCTTCTTTTGTACTAAGTATCATTCTACTTTCCAATTCTACTGTACAGTAAAAAAAGGAATGCTCACAAACTTTACAGATAACCAGTAATGAAATACCATCTTGTGACAGGTTACAAAATCACATGCATATCCAGCTATTTATGGTAGGCTATCATTATCTCAACATTGTGTTGGTACTACTTCACCAGTGTGCACTCTTGCTCATATTTCTGTATGGCTGCGGCCTCATGTCAAACATATTGGACAGAAAGGGTTGCCAGAACAAAGAAACTTGTAAGAAGAAAGTTTGATTTCTGAATTCATGAAGAATCAGCATTAGCCCAAATATCACAAAGTTTTCAATGGCAACGCTTACAACAGCCTTACTAAAGCCAACTACTGTTATGAAATTGCCTGAATATTTTACACTACTAAAAGAAGAACTTTATTTCCAAAAGAAGGCTTTTATATAATAATATTGCATCTTTCTTACTACTATTACACTACATACACATCACCTTAATGAAGTTACTTACATAAAGTAATAAACGTCATAATGAAAATTTGGGTTCCTTGGCCCAAAAAGACAGACAGTAACATTCCCTTCCTGGGAGGTCTAAACACATCTCCATGAACCAGCTTCCAGCCAAATTCCTCTTGGGCATCTTCCTGTATAAAATCAACAATGTCTTTAGCAGCAATACATAATGCAGTAGTGAATTAACACAAACAAGATGCAAAATACATATTTAAATTTTGATTAGCTTCCAGTTAAGATCCAAAGCCAGACTAATTGCATCTGATTCATCACTCATTGATTTTATAATCCCCTAATGGTTCAGTGAAAAAGGCAGGATTTGTCAAGAAAATTCTCATCTCCTAAAGCAAGGAAAAGAAAATGTAATTAGTCAAACCATAGAACATCGTTCTAAATTTAAACTAAAACAAAGCATTCAGTTTAGTTTTAACTTCAATCTAGTTCATGCATTTATTTTTTTCTGTTTTGATTTCCAAGTCCATTGCTCTCAGTGACAATACTGGAAAAGAACGAAACTGTCTCTGTACTCCAGAAGGAAGTTTGCACCCTGGAATCATGAGGGACAAGTACAAACACTCTGGCCCACTGCCAGAGGCGAATGGATGAAAGGATGGAATGGGGAGGGGGACGCCTCAGTCCAGTGGCTCTAAGGAACCATTGCTGAAGAACAAAACTTTTCAATAAAGTAACTCAAAACAGACCCCTCCCCTGACAAAAAGCAACCAAACAACAAAACTAACACACACAACCCACAGATAATCAACCACACAAGAAGACCCTCTACTCCTCATGAAGTTAAAGCTATAGGTTCCATTCAGTGTGATAGTGAGTTCAGTTCAAAGGTCTGCTTATCAGTAGCATTAAAGCCTGCCAAAAAACAGGGTAAGAAAGAAAGAAGACCACACTAGTGAATGACATAGAGCACCTTAAATTGCAACAGATGATGTAACTTTTCTTTTTCTGGAAGACTGTCTTTGCTTTCCCCACACTGATACCTCTGCTTGCTAGAAATGACTCTTAGAAGGCTGATATATTAATGCAAAAATTGAAAACTATTAAACACAAGATAACACTGATTAAAATACAAAACCGCACCCCAAACCTGATAGAAAATGATACCAGATATCCAGGTATAATTCCAACACATCAGTGTTCTTCCAGTAAAGAAAGATTTGTTTGGTCAAAGAAGCATAAATACAAAACTTCCTGAAAGTCTGAACTTGAACTAATAGTGATAATAACGAGAAAACTGTTGAGGTAAGACAGAAGAAAGGCTTTTCCCAGCTAGTTGTAAGTAAGGAATGAAAGAGTTGCAAAGGTTACCACATGAAGCAAATTTGTTTCCAAAATGGTAAACACTAAGCAGGAATAAATGCTTAGTACTTCACTACCTGACAGAACACAGAAAATGTTTACAGATTTGAAATGACTCGTACAGAACCCTTGTCAACAACTCATCTGGGAAATGCACTCAGAAGACACCTTCTGGTTCTAATGTGAACTTTAAAACAAAAAGCTACATGGTAATTATCTTCATTTAAGAAATAAAAGGAAACCAAGTCTGGCAGATGGAGACCCTTGATTTATCCTGTATAAGCCTATGCTCCACAGTTTGTCTCAAAGCTTTGTTTTTAATTAAGTTATTTTATTACTGGCTAATTAGCTGTGAGTCAGAGTATTTTTTAGACTTCTGTTCAAAAAATTCAGCAGTACTTCATACTGCTAACCTTACAACAAAATGATAAGACCTATACAACTAAACCAAGTAGTAAGCTATATTTTAGAGTTTCAAAAAATATTAGAGCAAAATTACTCTAAAATTTTCAAAGGTGCAGTAATCCTCATATCCTCATCTTACCCATTAATTTAGCTTAGTGCTCAAAACATTCTAACAAAGATTTAAGTCCCCTACATTCAAGCAGTCATTATCAAAGAGATTTTAGGGGCCAAAAAAAAAAAAAGAAAAAAAAAAAAAAGAGTGCTTTACTTCTCACCAGTGAAAACATACTGACATGAGTTCTCTTCAGTTCAGGAATCCTCCTCTCTTAGTCATAAGACCCTAAAAGTAATCTAATGATTTCTGAACACTTCATTAATGAATGTCTCACTAAAGAAGCCACATCACACTAAAAGCCAGCCAGCATCAGCTGAAACATTAAATGCACATTCTAAGACCACAGTCACTGGCTGGTGCATCAATCTCTTGAAGTACAATCACCAGCATCCCCTAAATGTGAGATACTACTTTGCTTCCCTGCATATTCTTCAGCCGACGTCCTCTTTTGCACAATTATTTCACACCTTTTTAAATAAGCTCCTTGAGCTGCAACAGAGCTGTAAGTCTCTCACACCTGGCAAGAAAATAAAAAACTGTGGCTTTCTGAAAGTCACACCTATCCCTGATGTTACTCAAAAAATCTAATCAAGCTTCTACAAGTCTTGCTCTTTATCACATTAAGAATGATCAACTAATAAAGACAACACAGTATAAAATACTGAACACAATTTAATTGAAAGATCAAATAGAAGCCTCACAAAAACTATCAGTTAAAAGATGCGAGAAAAATCATTCCTCTTTAAATCACTGTCTGGATTTACATTAACAAAAAATATTCAATATTAAAACCACAAAGAAGAACAGGAGTATTTTCACACAGAATTCACAGTCAATATGAAACATTTTTGTGCATTTTGAAGTATTTCTTTAACCAGATGGAGAGCAACAAAAGTGAAAATTCAAACCTTTGTTGCATCTGACATTACTTCTCATCTTTGAGTTGCAGATACCACTTTTACCAATGAGAAAAAGGCTGAGTAAAAATTACTCTTGGTCTACTGGTCAAGTCTTTCCGACTTACGATCAGTTATATTCTCTTCCACTATAGAAACCTGCAGCTTTCCCATTTTACGGAGTACATATCTCAAAAGAACTCACAACAGGTTCAGTCGGATGGCAATTTAAACAAACTAGACTCAGTTTAACACAGTGATTACCATGGGAACTGTATTTTCAAATAAAATAAAATATCACTTATGCACATACCAAGTAGCTCTAACACAGCTAGAGGTCAGAAGTTGTGTTGCACACGAACTGCAACATTATGATCTCCTAACTAAACAAAGTGATTCCACCACAGTTTCCAGCCACAGGTAACATCAATTTGTATCAGCCTATGTTAATCAGAATATCTCCAATAATTTTTAACCCCCAGAGATATTAGCATGCATCAAACTCATCATAATTATATATCTCTCTAGACTGCACTCAAAACTAAGAGACAGACATCACTACGGTCAGAAAAATGTGCTCATGTAAAAGCAGTTAATTTTACTCACAGAAGAGTCAATCTGGTTGTATCTTGCAATATCTTTATGCAGAGTCCTCAGAATGATCATAGCCACCATGCCAGATAAGAACAGAACAATTACGAGGGAATTCATTATACTGCAAATAAAGAAAACATCAAACTTTGATTCCAGTTATTCAGGTTTCAGGAGATGTACCAGTTCACACTACATGTACAGCTCAGATCTGAGGAAATTCTTCAGACCTTTCAGAATTTTCCCATTCAGAGAAGATAAAGGTACCTAACTTAAAAGTCTGTGACTTCTTAGGAGACAGAAGTGAGGAAAACAGTATTTCATGATACCTTGCTAATTCTGAATACAGTTACACATTGCTTTTCTTTATTTTCCTCCTTATATAGCTAAGAAGTACTTAACCTGGTGAAACAGCTACAGTTCTTAAAGCAGACTGTCAAGTAGGTTTAATATCTATCAACCAATGAAATTGATTTTGTGCCATTTAATATTTTGTAGAGAATAATTTATTTGGATTAGCCTTTTCAAGATTTACATTGCAAAACATTAATACTTCAACACAAATTATATACTTACTTAGTATAATTCCCATGCTCTGGAGGGAAATAAAATAAGCAAGAGCTTTTCACATACATCTTTTACTCATAAAAAAAGACCTTTTTACTGTAAGCAGCTGCTGAGTACAAAACACGCATTATATATATGTACCCCTCACTTGGCAGTCAAAGCCAGACAGTAACAGAAAGAACACTGCAGAGCTGCAATGACTCAAAACTTCTCCAGAATGGAGATGATAAAGTAAAAAAATGCAAGCTGTTTTCCTTTTGGATACTGTTGATGTATTCCTTTCACAAAATGCAGTAACAATTGCTCCCAAGAGATGAAAACTTAATTCATGTATGAAAGCAAAAAGTTTTCTTGACTGAAAACCTACAGACATTGTTCTATCTCCCTAGAAGTACAACTAAGAAATCTTTGTGATCCCCTGCAAGGTTACTCAATAAATGCAAATCTCACCTAAACCACTGGATGTTTGTATGCGGCATGGACTCCAAAATGTAGTCCCACCTGGAAGCCCACTTAATATTATTCTTTTCCTATAAGGAAATGAAATAGTAATTAATAGAAGCAAGCACAAGTTTGCTGCAGTCTCCAAGAGGAGATAAGCATACCACATCTCTTCCCAAACCTTCCAGTCAGCATTCACTTCTAAGCTTGGAATCAACCCTGGATGTAAGACCTCTCCCTTGCATTAATTCATCTCTAGAGACTAAAGAGTAAATTTTCAATATTTTATATTGAAATCTCCTATCCACATCTTCTAACCTTAAATTAGGCTTCACTAAGCCTCATCTTTCCATGATTTGAGATGTAGCTGCCTGCAGATCCCAACTGTTGAAAAACAATTATGCCATCAGTACAAGATTTTCCCAGCATAGCACACTAATCTTGAAATTTCAACTTTGTCAAACATACTCCAGAGAAAAATTCCAGGGGAAACTAGAAATATGTTTTTCTAATCACTTTTAATGGATTTAGCACAGGCTTCTTCGCTCTCTGCCATAGTGTTGGCTGATACAGACTATTTTCCACTCTGATTCCTGGCACACAACTTTCATTCCCAGATATTCCTGTGATGGACCTTCATGTCTACAACTGAGGACTCTCTGACCCACAAGCCTTGTCCTCTCCATTTACTTAAACTGATGCTTTCCTATTTAAAAACCACTTCTCACTGATAAACACTCCACTTTCAAGTTATTTTGAAACTACTAATAAAAAGTAAAACACACAAGGTATTATTTCAAACCAAGGCTTATGGATGAGAGAGAAAATAAGCAGTTTTGAAGTGCCACCTGCTGGAAGTATCCAAATGCACAGGATGTGAGCCTTACCTGCTCCACATCAGGGAGAAAGCTTGTGGGTACCCAAACACCTCACCCATTGCGTGAGTAACCAGACAAAGTTCACACTGAAGTTCTGAATAACAATTTCCCTCAAGATTTAAACACGAATGTTAATGAAAGAAGGCTCATTCATGTAGGAAAATCAGAGTTGAAAGAGGTTTGGGTGTCTCAGGGGAAAAGTAAAAGGCTACCAAGCCTTGCACCTCAAGGTCACTGGTTCAAATCAAATTCAGTTTGGCAGGATGAAAGCTGTTGCCATATCATGGCTGCTTCACTGTCTGTACAAAACAAGCTTGTGGTCTCAAGCCAAACCCTCTAAGACTGGTGTCTTACATTAGAAAAACAACCACGATTTCAGGACAGACTGGAATAGAGGTACCAAGATTTGAAGTACCTTGAATCAAATTATAGCTACACCCACAGGAGGCTCACTTTCCATGCTGGGGTAAAGACTCATTTGCCAAAAAGCAACTTCCTCCTAACTCATTACAGGCTGAATAAAGCATTAGTGTATTAGTAAACATTAGAGTATTAATTGTAAAAAATAAATTATCACCTACTCAAGAAAAAGCCGGTGAACAAAATAAAAACCACCCAAAATGAGACAAACCCTGCAACTTATGAGATAAAACTTTACAGTAAACATTTAACAAAGAAAATGTCCCCAAATATAAACTGTTCTTTAACATACGACTCTCAGCAGCCTGACTGAAATCTGAAAGCAGAGTTACCTCAAAGACGACAACTCTTCCAGTTATTCAATCTGCTAATTTTTTAATAAAACACAGAGGGGAAAAAAGGCCTTCATTTATATTTTCATAGTGTCACTTAAGTTACAGGAAGAAAAAAACCTGTTAAGATTTTCAGAAAAATACTTCACAAGACTATTGTTACAGAATTTACACTGCTGTAATCCACTTACGGCTATTAGAAAGTTATCCAATTGCTCTGATTTAATTCTTTTGTAGAATTACATATTCATGTAACAGATTTAATACTTACTTCAAATGTCACAGAGTAGGTGTAAACCAAATTGAGTTTATTGGTGAATTCTCCAGGAATCTCCATAGGTGGGCCTTCACAGCTTAAGTTGTTCTCATCTGTATGCTTGTAGCTAATGGGGAAAAGAAGTTACATAAAATTTTTAAAAACTTAAATTTTCTTTTAAAAAAAATAGCATTGTGCTCCAACCACAAATACTCCCCATCAGGAGAGCTTCAAGGTTGAAGCAAAGCACCTGGTCAGAGAATGACAAAATTAAGGTTATGTGCAACCTAACTGCCCCCTCGTGGTCTGCACTGCCAGGGAAAAGGGAAATTCTCATTTTTCAGCCATTCAGGATGCTACTGATAAAGCATTTACGAAAAAATGAATAAGATTGGTAGAATCTTCCTGGCACTCATGGAAGGAATAAACTTGCATAGTAAGTATAATTCACTAAAAAAAACACTCTACCTTCTCAAGAGAAAAACCAAGTACAATCAAATCATGTTGTATCAAGCAGATCCATATGACTTTGGAAACTGTAGTAGTGTAATTTATTAACTTACTTAACCTCTATAGAAAAGAGAGAAAAGTTTAGCTATAAAAAAAAAAAAAGTCTACTTTGAAATTTTATAACTGGGCTGCAATTTTCAAATATAGATAAATATGAACTGTGTATTAACAGATTGACCAGAGGCCAAAGTAGTTATAGCAGTGTTAACATGGTATTTCAACTATACCTCTGCATACAAACTTACACAGGAAAAAGTACACCTGTACATTCAACCAAAGTACAAGTACATTTGGGAGACAGGTAACAGATCTGACATGGGAAACTGTTACTCAGTGAAAGGATGTTTCTCAGCGTATCTGAAAACATGCACACCCAGATACAAATCAACCAAAACATGAAAAAGGCTCCACTGTTTGGGTCAGGTTCTAAAAGTCTGCATAAGCAGCTTTTCTATCACAACGCACTTCAGGAAACACTTTAAAAGCAAAGCTAAATGATATTTACAGTTGTGGAACTGTCCTTGTAAACAGCTCCAGACATAAACCAGCACACTGAAAGCTTTACCAGAAGTCAGAATAACAAGTTCCTCAGAATTTATCAACTCAAATAACATCTCTAAGGAAGTGCTCTCTCTGGAACTGCTGTTAGGACTCCAGAGTACCAGAACCTGATGCTTTAATGCACAATTACCTCTGTGGTCTCAGTCTTGCCATCACCAGTCTTGCACCAGGCCAGTTTTCATCCTTCCCGCTGTGGTACATGATTGTTATGTCAACATGGTTGAAGAGGTAGAAAGTGTTCTTCTTGTTAAACTCTGACTACAAAACATGATCAGGAGACTGAGCAACTTCTCCAACAGGAGAGGGCGCAAGAAGTCAAGAACCTTATCATGAGACTGGTGTTGTATGAAGGAGCAACAAAGGCAAACACTTCAACATTAATATACCTGTATAAAAGATCACCTTCAACAGTCTGGGGAGCCTGAGGAGTAACTGAGTTGGAGGATCACTGTAGACAGAGTAAACTGAACGTGCATGATAAATGAAACACTTCAAAGAAGCATCACACCCGCTGCATACAAATGAACTGACTGCACCGCACGCAAGAAGCAGGTCAACTGGTAGAGCAGAGTCATGGAAAGCTCTCTCCTCACCAAGAAGAGTGCTGTCCCTCACCCAGGAGGGATAAAACTATCACTGTTATCTGTAATTGTACTAGTTCACAATGGAACTCCCAGGATGACTGACACATTTCCAACTGTCAACATAATTTTCTCTGTCACAGCTGTGTTTGTAATCCTTCAGCCACCTGGGAAAACCCTGACACATTTAACTTGTAAACTGTGCTAGACATGACTTTTGCAACTAGAACACAAAGCTCATTTCTAGGACTTCACCAGAAAGCCTCTATCTGATACTGATAAAAGAACATCTTGCACATGAACATGACATAGAAAAAAAATGAACAGGTACTAGAATGGATACACATGAAATTTCAGAATAAAACCTCAATTTTTTTAAGGCTTTTAAACACCCACACCATTCTTTTATAGCTTTATAGAACATATATTAGTCAAAGACCTGTAAGAACACTATTTGGAAAACTATCACTGAATCACTGCACACACTAGCAGCACTCAGCTCTGTCAGTGCCCACAGTCTGAACATTAAGCATGTTTACAAACACATCTGTTCTTTCTCAGGAAAAGAAAGCTTGAAAGTAAAACCACAAATGAAACCACCCTATACTAACGAAGAAAGTTCCACCACTTACATTTATAACACAAGCATCTTTAACTCTACCATCTGGAGTAACAAAACATCCTATTGGAAATCCTGGATTACAGTATTTTTGTCCATCTTCCACATCATAACACCACGTTACAGGCATGTTATCGATAATCCTAGACAGAAATCATCAAAGAACACATCCTCAGAAAGGGGTGCACCTCACTTCACAGTGACATTTCACATTCATGTAATGCACACACTTTTCAGTAGTGCCTACAACATGCACAGTAGAGAGACAAACTTAAAACACAGGTAACAAATGTCCAAAAGCAGAAAATAAACCCAACCTCAAGCGTATGTCTTGGCTTACCAGTGATGCTGATAATTCAATTGCATTCCTTTCTTCAAAAAAGCCAGTTTGCTTTTATCAGCACTGTTTCCTGGGTCATATGATCTTGTACAAACCTTCTTGCAAATTTCTTGCTTTTTAAAAGTGAACTGTTAAAAAAAAGCATACAAAAAAAGTCATTTCAATTTTGCTTGAAAGATTTTTGAGCATTATGGGGTTTTTTAAGGTAAAGTAGGGAGGGTTTTTTTTAGCTACTTTAGCTCCTTACTGTAAGTTTCTGAAGAATAAACCCTGAGGACTGAAAATTGAAAAATAGTAGAAAAGGTATTGCTTTTTATTTTACCAGTTTGTTTTATTTTGATAATTTCATCATGGGCTAAAACAGACTTTCACTACACCATTCTTGAATGTTTCATGTTAACTTTAGCTGGTTTTCTCCACGATAACCAAGTAAGATAAGGCTGCCAAAAGCACAAGCCAAAAGCTTCAAGCACAGACATCAGCTAACACAAACACACTCAAATTTGTATCTCCAACTTCTAACCTGGTTAGTATTTACCTGTTAGTGAGCTTAAAGCATTACTGAAAATTCTAATATTATCAAGGCCCAAATGCTAACCAGGAACAGCACTTCCTAATTACTGTTGTGTACAGCCATTTCAAACAGCTGTTATAACACTTAATCTATTCAATATGTATCCAGTCCAAATAACCCATCATGCTACATATTTAAAAGCTTCTTGCACCCACTAGTCATAAGACTTAAAATTACATTAGCTCAGACAATCAAGGAGATTTCTAAGAGCAGTTCATATAAGGGAGAGGGCATCACCTACTTAACAGACTAATGAAAAGATGTGATCAGGTCCCTTAAGACTGAGCAGCAGCAGACTCAGAAACTGCTGCCACTTTTTCTCACAGAGATTTGGATTATCTAGCAACCATCACACACACATAGCACAATCTTCAGCTTCACTGGCAAATCCAAGTCTGGAAACTGTATTTGAACACCATACAGCTCTCAAAAACCAAGAGCCACTGTTTGACCACAGCTCCTCCACTGCTAATAACTGTCCCAAGTTGATGGCACAACTTTTTGGACATGCTACATTTGGTCATTGCTAATGCAGGGCGTGATAGAGAAAAATACCACATACCCAATCCACAAAATATTTCCATACATTTATTTTACAGAAGGTTCCAAGTGATAGGCATCAACACTGAAAAATTTGGTTTCTGACAGCAGATGATAAGTATGTACAAGCAGAGAAAAGCTCCAAGAGAGCCATAACCTAATTTCCCCTCCGAACTCCGGAAGTTGCCCGATACTACAACCAAGAATACAAAACAGTTCCTGAACTATCACTTTATAGTCTCCAATGTTACATTTAATAAACCAATTATTTCACATCATCTAGCACAACTTACATCCAGCAATTAAATAACGACCTAAGAGATAGTTTCTGGACTCCTCTACCACAGAGCAATAGGCAAGATCACTAGCTCAGTTTCCTAACTGTAATTAACCAACCTAAGATGTCTTTGGGTTGGGAGGAGTTTTATTGGGATTTATTACATGAACTCCACAGTAGCTATATTAAAAAATACAAACAAAAATAATCACCCAGTCATCAAACCTTCAGCTGTCTCTATGGATTACAGCCATCAGAACAACGGCTATCAAATCTAAACAGGATCAACTTCAAGGGATAAAATAACCTTATATGGCGACGATGCTATTCTCTCCCCAAACAGCACTTGTCCAAGATTTTCTGATGGTCTTTTCTCTTCCTTATCTTGACAGAAGTCAAAACTGGAAAAAAGTAACAAAGGTTCACTTTTACTTTTACTTGACATATAACTGTAAATACCAGCCTAAAACAAATTCTTAAATTATATCCTTAGTAGTTTTCATGATTTTTTAAACAGTTTAGCCACCGGTAGTTAAAAATCTGAGACCCTTTGCAAAGAAAGCTGGTATCTATATTAATATAAATTTCAACCAATACACATTCCAGCATATCTTTAACAAAATGCACAATGATTACTTCACCCACCCTTTTGAAATGACAATTTAAACAAACAATAGAATGTTTTATTTTGTGGGAAAAAAAGGCACTGTGCTACAGACTTTTCATTTCTCCTGCAAAAAGTTTCTGAAAAACTACACTCCTTTCTTAAAGGAATATTTCCAAACAGCATTTAACATGAAACACATTTCAAAGAAGGAAAGTGCTTTTAGTCTTACAGTGCCACACTGCCAAACAGCATTCACCAATTCTTTTCAGCTACATACAGCCCGAAAGTGCTGAATACAGGAGTATGAAAAGCCAGAATGGTTACATTAAACATAGGTAGCAGCACGTTATGTTAAAAAACGCAAACATAACAACAAAGAAATCCATACTTATCTTTGGTACATAAGTACTTTCCCTCAATCCATGGTCCTAAATTCACCAGCTTCCATAAAGTTTAATGGAAATAGAGACGGGGGATTTCTCAGTCTTTGGTCTTACTTCTACTGCTGCACTGCCCAGGGAAAGAACTGAAACACCTGCAAGTTTTCTTTTCTGTGCCCAACAGCAAAACTGCAAATCATATTGTTTATCATTGCTTTGTAGGCCTATAAATACCTGCAAAAGCAGGTAGAAGTTTTCATATAAAAGAATCAAAATTAAACAAAACCAAAACCCGCAAACCAAGAATTAGCTACAGAGTTTTGGCAAAAAAAAAGGAAAGTTAACAGTGACTGGTCTCCGAGTTTCTTTTAATTATCAGGGAAAAAAAAGGAACTCAAAGCATCTTATGTCCTAGATTTGCCTAGCAGAAAGAATTTTCAAATATGTCAGTCAATACTAAATCTTGGACTCAGCTTAAAAAAATGCACCCATAAGAAACCCTAAATCCTTTTTTTAAACAATAACTTAGGACGGTCAGGTGGCACAGGTGTGGCCTTCATCCTTCCCACCTTCTTGTACTTCATTCCTGCCACTAAGCACTAGATTCAGTCTTCTATCCCTACAGCCAAAATACTGATACCCTTACAGTAACAGAAAAGCATACTTCCAAACACTTCTGGGAAAGTATTGGGATATACTTACGCATCATATTCGTAAGGCAGAACTGATTCAACAGAGTCCAGCCGGTTCACGAAGAGCTCAATTAGTGACTGAAACAGGAAAGGAGGACAAAAAGCATGAAAATACGGACTTCCAGAAACAAACGCGTGGCCGGTATGAAACGCGAGGCTAACTAGCAAACGCTGCGACCCCATGGCGGAATTACCCTTGGCTGCTGACGGGCCCTGGCCACGCCAGGAACAAGGAGCTAAGCGTCCTCCCAGCGCTGGCTGTGAAGTTCAGTGGGAAAAGGGAATACCAGCTAGGGGTGCCTGGCTTCCTGGAGCAGAGGTTGCAGCCCGCGAGAGGACACCCATGAGCAGCGGGATTGGGAATACCCCGCGGAGCCCCCTCGCCGCGGGAGCCCCGCGTGGGGCAGAGCGAGGGGACGGCCCACGTCGGGCCCGCCCGTGCGGGCTCTCACCTTGCAGCTCTCGGTCTGCTCGCTCTCCTCACAGAAGCTGACAGGCGCCAACCCGGGCAAGTAGAAGGCGGCGACGAGAGGCGCCACCAGCAAGAGTACGGCAACCAGCAGCCTCATCTTGCAGCCTGGACGGGCAAAGGCACCATGAGGCGCAGCTGCAGCCCTTACCGCCCCGAGCAGCGCCTTACGGAGGCGGCCCCAGCACAGTCGGAGGCGGAGGCAGCCGCGTCACGGCCGGGTCGGGGCCACAGCGGCTGCGCGGTGAAGGCGGAGACGCGGCAGGCGCCATCTTAGGGGAGGGCACCCTGAAGAACAGGAGGCGACAGGACAAGGGGGAACGGCTGCCAGAGGACGGGCTTAGATGGGTATAGGGGGAAAATTCCTGCCTAGGAGGGTGGGTGTGCGGCCTGGGGCCCTGGCGCAGGTTGGAAAGAGAAGCTGTGGATGCTCCATCACTGGAAGTGTTCAAGGCCAGACTGAACGGGGCTTGGAGCATCCTGGTCTTGGGGAAGGTTTCCCTGCCCATGGCGAGCGGCGTGGGGGTAGTGAAAACAGGTGATTTTGAACGTCCCTTCCAACCCAAACAATTCTAGGATTCTGTGATACCAGAATCTCTTTTCAGGTTTTAGCCCCCAGCAAAAAGCACAGAATCAATTCGGTTGGAAAATACCTCTGAGATCATCGAGTTTAACACAGGACTGAACACCACCACGTTAACCAGACCACGGCACTGGGTGCTACATCCAGTCTTTCCTTAAACACCCCCAGGACAGTGATTCTACCACCTCCCAGGGCAGCCCATTCCAATGTCTAAGTACCTTTTTCGTGAAGAAATTCCTGCTAATGTCCAACCTAAACCTTCCCCTGCACGACTCTGTGTCCTCTCATCCTGTCACTTGATACCTGAGAGCTGTCAGACCTATTCACCTGGCTACATCCTCCTTTCAGGGAGTTGTAGAGAGTGAGTGAGAAAGGTTTAAGTCAGATATTACCAGCTCAGAAATTAGGGGTGGAAATCCAAGTTTTCATATAGCAATCTGGAAGAATTACATTTGGTGGTTTTTTGATGTAGCCTGTAATGTTTGCAGCCACAACATGGCCTCTTGGTTCAACACAGTCACAGTGTTGCCACAAACATGATGCCAAGCTCCAGTGTCAGCTGTTCAGGTGGTGATGGCAGGAGCAATGCTCTGGGACAGCTGCAAAACCTGTCTGAGGAGCAGGGTAAGTGCAAGTGATGGCTGCAAGCTCTGTGCTGCCACGGCAAGATGGGTGCTAAAGGCATTCCTGTCAATGATACAGAAAGTATCGAGTAGCAAACACCTCAATCTCTCTGTATTTTCCATTTTGGCAAGCTGTTGCCACTCATGTTTCCAGACAATGACACTACATTTGTATTGCCCTGCAAAACATCCATGACCATTAGTTTTAACCAATTCATCAATCTATAGTGAATTGCCCTTACCATAGAACAGCAACAGGCGAAAGGAAAAAGAATAAAGGGATGCACAAGAATTCTCATGTCTTTTCAGCTGAGCCTGAAAATTAGAGTTGTCATTTCAGGCAGGTTCAGCTATGTCTTAGGAACCTATGACCCACTTTGTATGGCTAAACTGAAAGGAGCCACAATGAGATCCCAAATAGGTGATTTGGGAGATGCACAATAGGGACTTCCAGTTTAGAAATGGTTGACAAAGTCTGTGCCATAAACAGTTATTTTGCGCTGTTCTCATCTACTCTAGTCTGAGTTTTACAGAGGAAAATTCCTGAATTTCTATAAACACCCATCAACTGACAGTGCCTAGAAAATTGCTCCTTTTTATAAAACTATTACGCTGATTTTTCAGTTATTAGTTTTTGATTGCATATCTAGAGTGACTAACATTCCCTTTTTTATTAATTCTGAATGAATCCTTTGTGATCAGATTACTTATGTATTCATTAGTCCCCATCCCTCAGCTCTCCTAAACTCTTTATCCAGTTTAAAACTGAAGCATGATGAACTTGGTAAAAGGCCAATATGTTTGATAAAAATGTGCAGCATGGTACATAGTACTTGCATGAACAAGTTTGCAGTGTAAATTGAACAACACTGTTAAACACGCAGGGATTCATTTAAGAGAGTGACATTTTAGTTCAAAGCTGTCACAAAAATCCATAAAATATTACCCTCATTGAATGTTGTCTACCTCTCCCATCTACTAGACTTTTTAGGGTTTTCAATGAAAAGGTAGAAAGAGATCGGCTTATATGTATGTGGGTTTGTAAGTAACATACTTAATTGCATTTCTTCTACTCTCAAAAATGTGATAATGCAAGGGCAAGTATATCTATGCTAGTTAGGGAGTAATTGTCCTCTGTGTAAAGGTTGGTGAAGTTTCCCTGGTCTCTGTTTGCCCAGCTGTCCCATCCAAGTCTGTTTAATATTCCATAGGATTTAGTATAGGACCTCTTATTACTACCTAATTTTCTATCAGAAAATTCAAAGTTTAGAGGTCATCTGCAAAAAAAAGTCATAGCTCTTCAGCCTTGAACTTCTTACTGAAGAGGAATTAGTTTCAATTAATCAGTTCCCTAATGATTTCTGTAGTTTTTCTTCAAAATTTCAAAGTTACAGGGGAAAAAAAAAAAAAAAAGAGGAGAGAAGAGAATTAGAAGAACTAAAGAATTATATATCCTTTAATCCTCTAGGAAAAGATCTGACTGAATTTGGAGCCAGACCATGCATACACTGTGTCGTGAGAGACTGTAAAATACTGTTCCAGTTTGCAATGAAGATGCAACTAAGTTCTGATGAGAAGCCTCATGAAGATACCTTTTAGAACAACAGGCAGAAGAATTTTTGGAACAATGGGTGGCCCTGATACAATTACAGAACTTATGTTCAATGCTGTTTCAAATGTCATTATGTTCATGCTAATCCCACCTAACTACATGTTCAGTACATGTTAACAAAATGTTACTAAAATGAAGCCTGGAGTCATCAATTAAATATTTCAGTCTTTAAATCAGAGGCGACAGAAAAAGAGGCTTTTGTTTGCCTTTGCTTATTTTTCCAGTTGTGTGGCAGTCAATAAATACACCATGGGTGAGAGAAGCACAGAGACCCTACCTTGATGGAGGCCATTTTTAGCATATTTCTTACAGGACTAACAATTTGCTTTAGTTTTCATGATCCATCCCAGGGAGGGTCCTAACTTTAAATTCTTTTGTATTGAAACTAGAATTAGAAACTTTTCTTCATATGATAATTGAATGAGTATCTGGTAATGCCATTCTTTGGCAACTGCATTGATACCACAGGCCGTGCTGTTCCACCTCCTTATAAAGGTCATCTTTCCCTTTCCTCTTCACAGTAACAGCATCCAGAAACTCTGAGCATCCACTCTAGTAAGGTGACATCTTCAGGTACATACTGGAGTTTACAGTAGAGTTTGAGAGCTCCCCTCCTTTGTGTTCTTAACACTTCTATGAGCTTCTCTGAGGCAATGTTGCCTTCTGCTTCCCACAGCACAAACAGCAGCTGAATATCAGTATCTGACAGACTGAAAAACTGAAGATAAGGAGAGTCTGATGTTCTCTTATCAGAAGGTAGAAATTATGCAGCTGTACAACTGCAACAGCAGCGGGCAGTGCCCTTAGAGTCCATAGACTCTGTAGCATCTCCCAGAAATGAAGGTCTGGAGAACTGCAAGCAAGAACTGCAAGGTAGAACTTATAAGACTGTACAGTGGTTAGACTGGGTGGCACTAAGAAAATAGGCCTTGATAACTGATTAATATAAATTTAGATAATCTACAGGTTCAAATAATGAAAGTTTAGCCATTTTTTGCATGCGCAGATTTCCTCCTAACTTTTCCGCTATCAGGTTTAGCCAGCCAAAGAAAATCACAGTTGAACTTCAAGTACAAATAATTAACAAATCGAGTTAGTTGAACGAAAATGGCAAAACTTTGTGCCATCAACAACACATTTAATTTTAAATCACACTTGTTTTAGTTTGCTGTTATTCTCCAAGGAAGGGGTGCTGCCATGCACATCTATTAATCAAACTAATTAAAAATGCCTTTAAGGCTGCTTTAGCCAACTGGGTTAAGCTCCTGCAAACCCCAAAGTTAAACTGATACTACTGTGATTTTCCTTCCAAAGAAGTGATAGATCTGCTGCTTCACAAAATCAGTTAGCACTGGAAGGGACCTCTGGGAGATCATCCAGTCCAATCCCCCTGACAAGGCAGGGTCACCTGGAGCAGGTGACACAGGAACATCTCGAGAGAGGGAGACTCCATGACCTCACTGGGCAGCTGTTCCAGGGTTGTGCTACCCTCAATGCAAAGTTCTTTCTCATGCTGAGGCGGAACATCTAGTATTTTAATTTATAACCATTGCTCCTGTCACTGGGCACCACTGAAAAGACTCTGGCACCATCTGCTTGGCACCTGGTTTTGGGATATTGGAATGCATTAGTGAGATCTGTTATTCTTCTCTTCTTTAGACTGAACAGCCCCAGCTCCCATATCTCTCCTCATAAGAGGGATGCTCCAGACAGCTAATCATCTTTGTGATTATTACTATCTCCCGTAGCTCCTTTCTCGTGTTCAGGAGTCCAGAACTGGACACAGCACTACACATGGGGCCTCAATCCTTCGGGACGAGGCGCAGCCAGCAAACAAAGCTCTAGCCCTCCTTTCCTAGGCCCACTCCCGCTGTTTTCCCGCCCCTCGCCGTCCCCGGCCCGCTCCCGGTCCTGGCAGGACGGGACTCTCCGCCCCTGTGGCCACCGTCCCCTCCGAGCCCCGCTGTCCCTCGGCCGCGGCGGGAGCCTCGCACCGGCCCCGGGGGGACCGCGGGCGCCCCCTACCGGGCTCGGCGCTGCCGCCGCATCCGGGGCTCCGTCCGGCGGGTGACGTAAAGCTATAAAGGCCCGCAGCGCCTTTGTTCGCCCCCATTGCGCAGTTGCAGATCGGCGCGGGCGGAGGTGAGAGCTGCTGCGGGCTAGGGCTCTGCGGGCGGCACCGCGGGACGCTGCGGGGACCCGCGGCGAAAGGTCCGCGGAGTGGGGGCCGCGTGGCGCGCCGCTCGCGGCGGAGCGGAGGCACGGCAGAGCCGGGCCCGGCCCTCAATCCCACCCTGCCCGGCTCCGGTTAGGACGGCGGGACCCGCGCCGTTGCGGTGGGGCGAGGAGGGTCCTGGCGGTGTGAGGCGCGGTGTCCGCCATTTTATGTGCGGGGGTTCTTGAGCATCCCGGGGCACGGCGAAGGAGGCATGGCGGTCGCGCCGCGCCGATGTGTCCGGACGGGCTTGAGTCGCGCGGTGGGTGAGTGCCGAGGAGGCCGCCAGCGCGGGGACGGAGCGGAGCCGCTGCCAGAGGTGGCCGCCATTTTGTGGCGGTGCCTGAGTCCGCGGAGGGTCCGGCGCCCCCCGCGCTCACCGTGCCCGGAGCGCGGCTGAACCCACGGCCCGGCTCGGCCCCGGCGCGGCTCCCTCGGCGGTGCTTTGTCCGCGCTCCCGCGTGTGCCGGAGCTGGCGCGGGCCTTCCCGCCATCGCGCTGGAGACACGCGGGCAGCGCTTGTCCGCAGGCGCCGGGCGGCCTGCCAGGCGCGAGGGGGATTGGCTTTGTCTTCAGCTCTTGGGCATTTTTCTTTTTAAGCCCTCCCGCCCCCGCGACTGTATCTGTGACATTGCTGTGTAGAACTGCAGTGGTGGTCTGGTGTCAGTTAAGTCTCACATGTTGTGTAGGCCAGGAATTTAGCATAGGCTCCATGTACTTTAAACAAAGAATGAACTTAATTTCAAAAACACTGACCAAAGATGCTCTGAAGAGTTAACAATTTTGTATTACATTGACATATTAAGCAAATTACTTGAAACATCCGGATTTAAAGGAAAGGTGTGCTAGGATGGCTATTCAGCACAAAAGGAACAGCACTTCTGGAAGAGTTTTCGCATTCACCAATATTGCTTCATTTTAACAGAGCCTTGTTCCACTGTTCAAAGTTCTATTTAGTGTATTTTAAATGCACTATATAATGTGAAGAAGTAACTGTTAATACTACTTCCAGTTGCCTCCATTGCAAAAAAATTGTAATTACTTGATGTTTTTTTATACCTCATATTTCTTACCTAATACCTTTCTAAAGAAAATTTGGTTGTACATTTGAGGACAGAAGTAATTTATATACCATGAAGTCTCTATTGCAGTCTGATGTTTTGTTAATAATGGCCTCATTCTTTTTAGTAGGTCATTTACAGAATCAAAATGGTTGAAGCAGATCGTCCTGGGAAGCTGTTCATTGGGGGCCTGAACACAGAGACTAATGAAAAAGCCCTTGAGGCTGTATTTGGCAAATATGGACGCATTGTGGAAGGTAAAGAGAACTTTTATTAAGATGGTGATAGTATAAAACAAACAACAACATAGCTGTGATGACTTTTTGGTGTTGATCATCTGAAATGATGGTGCTTACATGTCCTCTAAGAAGTTCTGAGCTTAAAAGGGTAAATAAAGGTTAAGTGTTCCTTAAAGGGAATTACAGGGAAGGCTGATGTGACTTTGTTTCTACAGTCCTTTTGATGAAAGATCGGGAAACAAACAAGTCCAGAGGATTTGCATTCGTCACGTTTGAGAGTCCAGCAGATGCAAAAGATGCTGCCAGGGATATGAATGGAAAGGTAGGAATTAAGATCATGTATATGTTGCAGTTGCTACTGACCAGGACAATTAATCTTTGGGGTAAATCAACTGGTAATAAAAGTTTGAAAGAGAATGGATTAGAAGATTGTGGAGACAAGTTGTAACTTTAAATTTGACAAAATCTCTCTGTCTCCATGAAGCTGAAATCTTTCTCCTGTTCATGGATTTGCTGATAGAAAATGAAGTCTGGCTGGCAATCAGCTATGCTCTTTTCTTATTGTTCCTTAATCGGTGATGGAGGAATCAGCTCTTCATTCTTGCATGCTTCAATAGTGATTTTTGGGTTGGATTTTCCTTTTTGATCATATTTGAATGCAGTACTGTGTAAATTACACTTCAGGGAAGTGACTTTCCTAAAAATTAGTAACTGTTCCTTTAATATGGGTTGACTGTGATTTCCCTTGAGTGCTGGAGCATTGATGAGCTATCTGGTATTCTGTCGATAATCTCATACATTTGTGACTTGCATCATTGATCTGCTTGGTCTGTGAGGGGCATCTTTCCAGTTAATGTGCAATGGCTTTGCTGTTAGCTGGCAACTGAATTTTTTCATTTATGCCCTAAAACACAATGGTCTAGCTTTAAGAGCAATAGGATGTGTAATGTTTTTAAACATAAAAATACAGGAATTTGCAGCACAAGTTCCAAGATAATACCAGGATAGTTTGTCAGAGAATTGTAGGCTGCTGTAATCTGTATCTGTTGTGGCATGTGTTTGATAAGGTAGATATAAGTTGGCAATTTTTTGGTGAACAACTGCTTATTTTCATAGAGGTGCTGTCTCTTCAGGCAGTGAAAGCCATCTTAGGCCACTTGAATTGCAGACTCTGGTTTTCCCTGCATTGTGTGAATGGTTGTGTTTAGGTCACACTGCACTGGCCTTGTAAACAGTGTCTCTTGAGATGCTGTTCAAGTAAAGTGAAGAAACATCAAGTGATTGTGATTAATTGACACTTGGGATTTTGATATGTTTGTCTTGTTAGTTTAAGAAGTTGAAGTGAAAGAAAAGTGTCAGTTACTGCAGTCAGTAAGTGAAACAACTTTAGGAATAAGTGAGCTTTGTGTAGTGTTTGTGAACAAAAATAGTAGAACTTCTTGTATTTGTGCTATAGCAGGGTATGTGTTGTAGAAGGATAGTGGGGTTTCTGCTCCATGTACTGATGTTTCTGGATGCTTCATGACAACCTTATCACAATTAGCATTATTCTCTTAGAAAACTTCCTTCCCTTTTAAGCAAGCTAGTAGTTTTGTCAAGGCAGAGGGTGGCAAATTCAGATTACGTTCTTTCTATACCAGCCTAAACATCTGTCAAGGTGCTCCTTTTATTGAATTTTATTTCTCCACTGTCTAGTTTGCCACAGTTCTGAAGACTTGTTTACTGCCGTGCTTAAATAATTTATTTTTTCTGAAATGGTCATGGAGTCCTCACATAAGGTAATTTCAAGGACCAGTAGGCAATTGTCAGACTGAAAGGAACTCTGTCAGTAATCGGCGTGTTTGTGGAGTGCAGCTTGCAAATCAAAATCCCTCTGAAAATAATCACCAACCGTTCTGCATCTTTACTGTTGAGGCCCGTGTTTGGTCACACTGGAAACATTTGGGAGAATACTGCTTGGTAAAGTAGCTAAATATTTGTGGCTGAGGTTATGTCTGCTTGTTCTGGAATGCACAATCTGCATTATTGGCAAGAAGTGCTAGAAAGGACAGCCTTGTGGATCATCGTTCTCATGGGTTTGTCTTCACTATAAATCTAGAAGGACCTACATCTGCTTTGAAATTGGAAGAGCAAGTAGTGTATGAAAAGAACATCCTCAGATGAGATTTTGCCTAGAATGTCTTCTGGTCCAACTTGCTTTGACCATGGATATGAAAGATACTCATGCGGTAGTCTCTCATTCTCATCTTCAGAAAGCCTTCTGGACAACAGGTACTGCTTGTATTCCAAAAAGACTGCGTTCAAGGTCTGAGGGAAGAGCTGTGTTTGAGGCCTGGTGTGAGAAGAGGCAATTGTCATAATTGGCAATTTGAATTTCTCTTTGTCCGTTTGGAAAAGATGTATTGGAACATTCTTGAGATTTTAATGCAGCTGAGAAGCAGCAGCAGAAGCACTGTGCAGACTGCAGTTCAAGCAGTCTGTAAGGAGTTAGGTGATCTGTCTGGCCGGGGGAAGGATTCTGCATTGCCTGTCTGTTGCTCATTTTGTCATCCCAAAGGAATTTGAAGTTGTAGCCAGTAGAAGAGTCTTGACTCCATTAGATTCTGCAAGAATGAATTTGCATTTGATTTTTTATTTTGCAAATATTTATGAAAATATATGCTGAATTTTGCACCAGTTTGGGTGAGGGCTAGTACGTGAACAACTATATTTCACTCTATATTGGGACAAGCATAGACTAGTCAAAGCTTGCTTGTTGAAGATAAGTTTGTCCTGCAGAAAGAGACCACAAGATAATTGCTTTAGAGTTGGGATGGAGATTTCTCGCTTCAGTTACTTTGTCTTCTAGATTGAATCAATGCTATCATGTCTGAGTAATGCAAAAGAAATGTAGAAGTACTTTATAGCAGCTTACCAGCCTTCCTTAAGAAGAATCTTAATTCATGGCTGTCAAGTCTACATCCTGATGCCACAAAATGCACATGCTTACCTGGACATAAATGTAGATACTCCCCAGTCTGTAATGGTTGTTCGGTGCAGTGGGCTGTTCTCATGACCTTCTGATTCTACATCCTTAAGATGGAATGGATAATTAAAGAGAGGATATGACCTTAAGCAAAGGGTCAGGACAAACCAAAGATTTTATTCCAGTGTAGACCTGCCAAGCCAGCTGGTCTATGTTAAGAGGATGGAAGCAAATGCTGCAATCCCTACAGCATAAACTGTACTCAGCACTATAGAAGATTGTCTGATTGACAGAAAGTGCTTCCTGTTCTTTGGGAAGAAGTGATACAATGTACGGAAGCTTGACCTCTTGAGAAATGGATCTTCATTTCTTGGATATATATGGCAAAAGCAAACTCACTTACTGTGCCATCAAGGAACATGGAGAAATGGAGTCATTGCAGCATCAACAGCAAAGTGATCCATTGAAGAGGAAAGCCCTGTGCGGTGCTAGGACCAGCTTCATGCAAATTATTGTAACAGTTTTTTTAAAATACTTGATTTCTTGCCCCGCTCCCAAAATTAAGCAAATTTCATTCATCTTTTCTATTGAAATGTGGAACAGCTTGCAGGATAGTTCTCTAATTGTGTTTAGTTAAAGTTTTCTATCTCACTTTACAAATATGTACAGATAATTCATTCCACACATAGGAGACTTTGACTGCCAAACTATTACTGTCCTAAATTACTTGTAGCTTAAATTATTTCCATGCTTTTTAGCACCAGGGTGACTTAATTTCTGGTGCTCATATCATATTAAACATGCTTCTATAACACTCTGAATCAAGGTTATAAAAAAAAACTGAGTGTTCATGTTGACAGCTTGTGCTTTGAGCTCATTGAAAAAACTTCCTTATTCTGAGATGGGTTGTGTGACTTTTATGTTTGGCGAGGTAAGACCTTTCTTTGAGCTAAGAAACCATAAAATGTCCCCTCTGCTTTGAAATCAGACTAACTTTGACAAATATTTTCTGGTTAGCAAAAAATATGTTCTTGTATCTAGTGGAAGGTCTTTCTGGACCTATGGAATAGCTTTTTAAGACTGCTTTTGTAAAGCAGTCTGCAAAGAAACAATCTTTTGCCAAGGTAAGATGCTTAAGTGCGAGGCAGAAGAAAATAGGAGGAGAAATTACAAGGAAAACTGTACCTCCTACCTAACAGAAATAAAAGAATTTAAACCTAGCATCCAGGTTTTCAGAACCCATGTTAGCAGAAGGGGACAGTGTTTGCTTTCTAAACTTAAAACAAGCTGTCAAGATTCTACCATGAAATTAAGGACGGCAGTGGCCATAGCAAAGCTTAAGGCTTCACGCCCTCTGTTCCTGCTTGAGAAGGATGAAACTGAGAGATTAATTACAATGGCAAATCAATATGATGCAAGCTGAGAAGTTCCAGTCATTAGAGTGGATATTTCAGTTTGTCATGCCAAAAGGCTTTTTGAGAAACCTTTCATAAGTCAAATATTGCACAGTCAAAGCCAAGACCAATGTGATTTTGCAGGTATTTCTTACTTTTTTCCCCTCACAATGGATCAAATTGAACCTATGTATGTACACACAGGTTTTCAAACAGTCACTACCACTCTGAGCTGGCAAAATACATCCACCACTACAGTGAATTTTCAGAGAGCTAGATTTTGACAGAGGACAAAAAATGTTCAATACTTCAATAAAATACTATTACTAGTAGTCATTACTAGCAGTCTAGCAGTTATGTTTGTTCATTTATTGCAGCAAAGAAGTGCAATGAACAACAGTTTCTGCCTGATAATTAATTAGTTGTCATGGCAGAGTTAAAAATTTAACTGCTAAAAAAGGCAAATAAACCATGTTTGCCAGGTTAGGCACAGAATAACCTAATTTTAGCAGAGCTTGTGATCTTGATTCTGCTATGATATCCTAACATGTGGCATACAGACATTTGATTAACTAGGTTGAATTACTCAGCTTGTTAGTACCTGCTCATGTTTGAGGTATATTAGTTGGCTGCAGAGTTCCTGGTATTGCAGATCTATATTCCAGCAGAAGCTTCTACCTTTTTCATTCCACAAAAAAAAATAAACAACCACACAACAGAACCCACAAGCAAAAATACCCCAACCACAAAGTACCTTCCCTGTGGAAAAGCAAGTAATAAGAGTAAATTGTGACAGTCACCTTGATTGAAAACCCAGCTTGAAACACTAGAAAAAAGGGGTGAATTGTCATACTCAGTCTGCTGTGTAGATGCTGAAATAGCTTCTAAATACTTCAGCGATCACCGTTTTATCAGGACGTCAAGAAAATGTGCTAAACGGCCTCCCCATTGCCAGAAATACCGACTGAAGCTGTTACCTTCAGCTTAATCTTGTAACTACAGGTGCACTCCTAGTTTGGTACAAAACATGGCAATTGAAAGTAAATTGTAGATCATATATCATGTTTCATTTACAGAATAAATGACGTGGGGCTGCTGTAATCATTGGACGCTTGTGTTTTCACTGAAAGTCCTTTCTGATGCTGCTCTGTGGTTTTTTTGCCATCAATACCACAAGAATGAAGTACTGTAGAAATTGAAATTAGGCCCAACATGCTGCTGAGTACTTGGGGACTAATACTGAAGACTGAAATCAGTTCTAGAGTTGCTCTAACTTATAAAATGGAAGCCCTATAAATAGTGAAGCAAGAGGGGCTTGATTTAAGAAATACAAACATGAATGAGCAGTAAGTAAAGCAGCTTCTTCTTTAGTCATTAGATGGGAAGGCAATTAAAGTGGAACAAGCAACCAAGCCATCCTTTGAAAGTGGTGGTAGGCGTGGGCCACCACCCCCTCCCCGAAGCAGAGGTCCTCCCAGGGGCCTTAGAGGCGCAAGAGGCGGAAGTGGCGCGAGAGGACCACCTTCAAGAGGGAGTCACTTGGGTATGTATTGACCTCTCTCATTATACACTTCGACAACACAAGACAATTCCATTGGAAGATGACAATAATCCTACTGGAAAAAAAAAAAAGTCAAACACCTGAATAGTGCACTCCTTGTTCTTTATTAAAATGATGAAATACGATCTCGGCAGTTTAGTCAAATTTTTGATTAGGCAAGTACACCTTAAGAAAAGGCTTTCAGATGTGAAGATTCCTTTCTACAACTAACACTCCACTTGACTTTTGCCTATGAAAGAAAAGCAGAACTCCTGACTTGCACGTGAGAAAGGAAGCTTTCTGGTATTCAAGTTGAAAAAGTGATTCGCTACCACCAGGGAAAGGGAACTGCCTTTCATTCTTTATAGCAAGAGGTCTAAACTGAGAAAGTTGTAGGGCTGATCCTTCCAGATCAGAGTGAGAGTTAGGGCAGCTAAACCTTTTTTGTTAAGTTGAAGCTTTCTAAAGTACATTACTTGATACTGGATATTCATTAAGATACAGCTATTTATTCAGACTTTACAGTATCAAAACAAACTCACTTAACTAGCAAACAGTACCTGAAGTGTAACAGTAAAAGCTGTAATGCAGGAAAAAACCCCCTGGAAATAGTGAAACTTCTGTCTTGAAGAGTCTGTGTAGTAGGTTCTGCAGACTCGGTAGTAGTACCTCTGTTCCCTCTTTGTAGGCTCTTCTCTAGTACATCCTCCCAAGTGGCTCTTCTGAGAACAGTAACTTGTTAAGTATTTAAGCTGTGACTGATTACAGGTATCAGCTGTCTTTTTCCCTTGTGTCACACCCTGTAGCTTTTGGAAAAGCTCTAAAAGACAGTTCTTGACAGGAATTTAGGCTGTGGGAAGTTTGGCTCTTAATTCTGCCAGTAGCATTTAATAGTGGCTAGAAGACAAGAGAAGGCTTTGAAGTCTAGTTTTAGAGGTTTACGGTTGATCATGTAGTGGTAATAATGGCACCTTTAGGTTGTCGTAGTTCAGGCTTTAAGAAAATGCAGGTGAGTATCACAGAAATAATAATTGGTTCATGGCTTCTCCTTCTAGGGTCTTCTCGAGGGCCACTTCCCATGAAGAGGGGTCCACCTCCACGAAGTGGAGGCCCTCCACCTAAGAGATCGGCACCTTCAGGACCAGTGCGTAGCAGTAGCATGGGAGGACGAGGTAAGGACTTCCTGACTAAATTAATTGCTTGTTCAGCTCTAGCACCTTAGTCTTTCCTTAGGAACTGGTGCAAATCATTGATTCTAACTTCAGTCCGCTGTGGGATGGTGTACTGTTTTTCTAACCTTTGGTTCCTTTCATACCAGTATAATTTTGTAGCTGTTGGGAGCAATTTGGTGCAATTTGAATATATTTTGTCTAGTGCTGCTTTAAAACTGTGCAAGCAGAAATGTAAAGTGTTCTAAGTGTAGGCTCCGGAGATACTATTAAATTGCTTTAAACTATTTCCTAGCACTTGCCTTGAATGTTCTGCATGGCTAAATGCTAATTAAATGGACTGTTTCTTTGAAGCTCCTGTGTCACGTGGAAGAGATGGTTATGGTGGGCCTCCGCGCAGAGAGCCAATGCCATCACGGAGAGATGTCTACATGTCTCCAAGAGATGATGGCTACAGCACTAAAGACGGGTAAATTCTTCTACTGTTTCGCTATAGTGAAGTGTTTTTTGTTTAGAGAAGGATCTTGATTCCAGACCTTCTGTATTAGGACATATGGCTAACATCTCAGTTTTTGTTCTTTGTAGTTATTCAAGCAGAGATTATCCCAGTTCCAGGGATACCCGGGACTACGCACCACCTCCCCGAGACTACGCATATCGTGATTATGGTCATTCCAGTTCACGTGATGAATACCCCTCCAGGGGATATAGGTACCTACTGTTGGAGTTTTCTCCCTGTCACTTTATTTTTGCTGTAATGTTAGTGATTTGTACTAAGTCTTAGTAGTCTTTCCTCCTATAGTGATCGTGATGGATACGGTGGTGGACGTGACAGAGACTACTCGGATCATCCAAGTGGAGGCTCCTACAGAGATTCATATGAGAGTTACGGTGAGAATCCATTTTGAGGATCATATGGATGTACAGATGTCATAACATCTGACTTCCACTAGGTTGCTTGTGTTTTAGGGGAAAGTGGCACAATTTTTTTTCCCCTACAGTGAAAGTGCAGTTGTTGGTTTTCATTTGATCGTCTTGTTAATAAGCTATAAACTAAAGAAGCAAAGTCTACAGTTCAGAATGACAGCTGTCTCTGGAAAGTATGGCCAAGTTTCTTCTCTAAAATAACAAGCTGTACTGGAATACCCAGTTAAAGAGCCTGCCTGAATAAACAAACACCGTCTTCATTCCTTCAGAGTCTTTAAATCCACTCACTGCCTGATACGAAATCCCCACTTAAAATACCATTAGTGTGGCAGATTTTATTAAGCCCATCTCAATACATATAAAAAGAGTAGCAGTAAACATTTTAATACAGCAGTTCTGTAAATTCAGATTTGAAATTGTTCTATATAACTTATGGTGTTGCCATATTACCTGACCATTGACCCTGCAGGTAACTCACGTAGTGCTCCACCTGCTCGAGGGCCCCCGCCATCATATGGTGGAAGCAGTCGCTATGATGATTACGGCAGCACACGAGATGGATATGGAAGCCGAGAAAGTTACTCAAGCAGCAGAAGTGATGTCTACTCAAGTGGCCGTGATCGTGTTGGAAGACAAGACAGGGGTCTTCCCCCATCCATGGAAAGGGGCTATCCACCTCCTCGGGATTCTTACAGTAGTTCAAGCCGCGGGGCGCCCAGAGGTGGCGGCCGTGGTGGAAGCAGATCCGATAGAGGTGGAGGCAGAAGCAGATACTAAAAACACTCTTAAACTTTTGGACCAAGACAGATTATTTCTCAAATGTGGAAGCTGTTCTATCTTTACTACCAGAGGACTACTAAAAGGAAAAGTTGTTTTTAACCTTTTTTTATTGTTGCCTGTTAAGTTTTTCCCTCCATGACTTTTATGCTTTTGTGAGAAAAAGTTGAAACAATGTTTAATATCATTTCAAAATTGTTAACATTTCTTTCAGAAAGCAGATGTTAAATGTATAAGCTTGAGCTGTGTACTAGTGTTGTAATTTTCAAAGTAAAGTTTCCCTGAAATGCCACACTTCCATCTGATTTTCGTCATGAATGGAACAAGCTGTTCTTAAGATCTGCACAATATCCAACCATCTAACATGGAGATGGATTGCTCTACATGTTCAGCATCTAATTCTGAAAGTATTGCGTGTGATTTTGGAGGGTGGTGGGAATCATTCCACATAAAGCTCAGTTGTGCCTAGAATTTAAAGTCTCAGTATTCCCAGTTCAAAATGCCTTCAGATCTTTGTGTAAAGAAAAATAGAGGATTTCATTCATTTAAGCCGAAAAAGCAAGTGGATAATACTGTATTCTGCCTTCCTACTGTTTCATGGGGAGTTTTAAAAAGATCTCCCTTGCAAAAAAATCATGTTAATGTAAGTCAGCTATAAAATACTGTTAAAAAAACAACAATCCGCCAACCATTGACCAATTCCATCAAAGAAGCTGCAAATCGATGCTTACTCACACTGTTTCAAATTTTTGCAACTCTGTAGTGTTTCACTTTTAAAGGAACATCTTTGATTCCAAAGGAGAAAATAAGATAAGCAAAGAAGTCTTTCTCTCCAACTTCTGAAAGGCTTATGGCTTCCTAAAATAAGTGAATCTTTCAGCATTCCACAGCTGATTAAGAGCATCAAATGCCTGTGAAACAGCAAAGATGGTAAGCAAAGCAAACTAGTTTTTCAGTCTAAGTCAAAATTGAAAAAAGTTACCTTCTTCTAGTACAGTAAGACAAGCTGCATGTCATGGCAATGGAAGTGCTGTCTAGATTAAAGAAAAAAATGGAAAATAAATTCCCCAATACATTAGAAATTCTCCAAATTCAACAATCCTCGGATAAAAGCATTTATGGCACCAGCTTTGAAACTAAAGCTGTAATGCAGCTCACTGTAGACACAGTATTGCCATGTAGTGTGGGGAGGGAGTATTTTGTGACCAGTATCTCTCAGTGAAGATGCTTAAAGAGGCTGCATATGCAGCATATTGACAAAATTTAAGCCTTGTGAAGTCAGGAATTGGTTTAGATTGAGAAATCTCGGCTCAGCTATTGGGAGTTGGAAGCAAGAAGTGCAGACTTGATGTTTAGTTCGATGCCTAACTATTTAGTTTGACACTGCATTGCAGGGATACCCAGGGATGCATGTGGCAGAGCCTGTGGCAAGTTGTTATAACTTGGGTGAAGCCATGAAGTTCAAAAGATACTCTTGAATATGGTAAACATGAAGACTTCCAACTAAAAAAAAAAAACCAAACCACAAACCCAAAACCTTTGTACTACTGTTTAGTCCTCAGTAAATTTTGTCGTTCCAATTTATGGATTTAACATGGCAGTGCACCATTGAAAAGGAATGAGAATCCATAAGCCATGCAACCTTTCTCTAAGCCATTCCAGTCCATTCCAAGCCAGTGAGTGAATCCTCCACCATTTAAAGAAGTAGTAAAAACTTGCAACTGAATAATCTGCAAACCAGACTTGTGCCATTGTTTTAAAATGGGGGCAATTACTGTAGTTTAGCTTGTGCTGTAAAACATATTTTTCTCAATTTGTTGTATCTTTTCTTAATTGCAGGGGGATGACTTCTAGAAGATACCACTGAAATAGTCCTGGTTCATCTGTTGATGGAAGACGTGAGTGGTGCCTGTACCAATACGTAAGGTAAATATTACAGCAGTGTAATAGCTGCAAGGAAGTTCCCTGGTCATTGTGTTCGTAGGTTTGAATGGATGTTCTGTATGGCTAAGTGTTGTTTTTGACTTCTGTTTAAATTTTGGAGGAGGAGGCTTAAGAAGGCTTGTAAACCGACCAGTTTAGGAATGGTGGCAAGACACTACTTACCTGCAAAAACAGGGCCAATTTGGGTACAGCTAAAGAAAAACATGTTTACAACTGCACTTCAAGTCATGTGGCAGAAAGTGCTGAGTATGAATTTTTATAAGAGCAGACCATAAACATCAGATTTGTAATAATAAATGTTAGTATCAATATTTAATCAGGCTTGTTAAATGTGCAAGATTAGCAATTAGAGTGAGTATAATCTTGGACTGGGAATTGATCTCTGCAGAGGTCCTGGGATTAAGCTGCAGACTTCAGGGGCCTCCAGAATGGTTTGAGACTGTAGAACAGCCGTGTTTCGTGGCTCTAAAGCCTGCGCTATTAAAATAATTTTTCAAGAAGATTCAAGAGCAGCTGTCTTTGGATTTTATGTGAAAGTGTGACTTGCTCCTGTTTCTCTGAAAACTCAGAAGAAAAAAAATGGTAGTGGCTGTCATGTTAATCGAGCTTTCTGGAAAATAAAATTTATCTAATAAATAATTGCTAGTAAAAGAATGGAAGTAACTTAGAGTGTGTGCAGAACTTGATGAAATCTAGTACAGATTAAAGGAAAAGGACAACTACCTTTTCTGAGAGAAGCATTTATGTAAAGAAGCATGTGTACTCTCTTATGTAATTCTTTATTGTCACTGTAAATGTAAGAACCTATTTTGCTGTTAGTTTCAAATTCTGCTTTCAAGAACCAACTTTAAAATTATGAAAAAGAAAAAGCTGTAGTTTGTATAGTTGGTTTTTCTGACAGCTGGTCACTGTTACCAGGGAGATTCTATTTTGTGGGAAGGATAGGTTCTGTTGTATACTGTGTGATGTTTGTAGTCTCAGTTGGGTTACAATTCATTCTCCCTATACAGTGTCAGTAACAGCAATTCAGTAACTGCAATGCCCTTGTCAGAACATGCTAATAATGTTTTATAAATACTCCTGATGAATTGCTGCTGTTACCTTGATATTAAAGGAAAAATATGCTTAGTTTCATGCTACTGGAATGTGTTTCAGTTAAAATACAGAATCATCATGAGTGTTTTCTGTTCAGGAGATGCATGTAGTTAAGCAAAACAGAAGCTACTGCCCTGCCAGATTTTTATTTTTCTGACACTTGATAAAATTTCAAACAGCAAATGCTGTCCTTGTCTTTGTTTCCCTTTTAAGACATGACTGTTGAAATATTTAAATTAGAGTCTTACTGGAAGGACACTTCACAATAGGTTCAGTTTTCTTAACTTTTAGAAACACCTTTTTCATTCAAAAATCGCTGATGTCACTAGTGTGCCTCTAAAGTGGATTAGGGAAGCAGGTCTAAAAGTAGCATTTCCCTTTCATTTTCCCACCCACCTGCAAAAAACCATCAGGAGTCAGTTTTAGAATTTATACTTTGACCCAGATGTGTGTCTTAAATTCTCTAATGAAGAGATGAGATGCTGTCTTTAATGCAGCGTTCCAAGAGACGAGACTTCAAAAGATACTGACCAGTCATCATGTAGGTTGTGTCAGAACGTTTTAAACTTCATGTGTGTACACCTCAGTTCTCTCTGTTGGCTGGGAAGCTGAAGCTTAATTATTCTTGAAAAGTGAAAAAGTTTCCCTTTATAAAAAAAAAAGGTGCTTTTTTTTCAATTTAGTAAATCTGTTGTGACCAAGTTGTAATAAACACAGGTATTAGAGACAAAAGCGCACTCTATCAGCCTTCTCTTCAGTTTCTAAATGTTTCCTGATTCTTAACAGGCATGGTACCAATGTTAAGGGAGCAGTAAATAGATCTTGTGGCATGGAAGGTAACAATAGCCTTGTGGAAAATCAGGGTGCAAATGGAATTGCCAGCTCTATACCTTCCCTTGATTACAAGTTTGATTTTATTTATAGCACATTATTACTTACAGATTAATATCAGTATGTATACTAGTGTATTACAGAACTCGTGAGTAGCATGGTGGAATTTTGTGGTAACTAGAATTTGAAGGGAGAATTCACTCAGGAATTACAGTGCTTAGTACCTGCCCTGGAGACAGTGTTATACAAGCAGTGTGCCTTAATACAAGTTGTCCTCGGGACATTTTGATTATTGTGGTTAGCTATTGATATGCTTTCGTACTGTTGGAACAGATCAAATACAATCCAAATGTATTAACTGTATCTATAAAATGAATGCAAAGAAAATCTAGCATTTTTGTCTCTTGGCTTCTGAGAAGGTACTAACTTATATTTCCTTTTTCCAGTTACGGTGACTAGAAGGTGGCAGTGCAGCAGTGGATGTGCATTGGAAAATCAAAGGATAACAAATCACAACTGATACAGCCTGGCTTTTGAGTGTAGTGTTGCCCACCATTTTCTAGAGGAATGTGTAAGCATTCAGGAGTTGCCTTTAAAAGTAGCACTACCGATCTCTTGGACGTACATAAAATTTCTGGTGGAAGCTGACTGCTGTCTGCCATAGCTCACACCTTCCCACAGTCCAGAGTGAGCTGGTTCATTGCTCGTTGCACACAAATCCTACAGCAGCGAAATACTTTGATTGCCTTTTACGTGTGTGCTTGCCATTTATGTTGGTGAAAAGTGCAAATTACACAGAAGTAAGTCTTAGTTCATTTGAATACAGAGGATTTCACCAAGAAACTGCGGAAAATTCTGCTACTGAGACAATGTTAGTGATGGATGGCCAGAATAGTTAGTGTTCCTCTATGAACACTGGACATCTTGGTGCTTCTTCCTTCAGAACTTTGTCTTGATTTTGATGCATTTTTCTTTACATACATGTTGATGGGCCAATGTATGTGAGAGGAATCCTATGGCATTGGTATTCCATGTAGAAAACTCATAAACAATCATGGATAATAAAATTTATACTGACTTCTGTGGTAGACATAAACTGATCTCATTTAAACAACCCTCAGTTCATTATGAGTAGCTAAAAAAGAAAAAGCATGTTTACCCTGTCTAGAGATTTAAAACTTTGCGTTTGGGGTGAGAATATCACTTGAAACTTCAGTTATGGGCTGCAGATTCTAGGAGTAAATTTTCGTGGCACATGGGTAGAATTGCAGTATTTCCCAGGGCAAATAAATTTACTGTTAACAAGTATTATGGGTTTGGGGTTTTATTGTCTAATTTAAAAGAAAAACATATAATTTAAAAGAAAAACATATTCTCGGAGACACTTGGATGGTGGTCAAGATCACTAGTGTTACATCTTGTAAGGTTATTGTTACAAAGTGATCTCAGTATCTCTTCTGCAAGAAAGAGTAACATTTACTATTTTTCAGCATCAGCTTGTAGAGTTGAGCACTGCTGTTCAGGCTGAACTGGATCATCCTTCCTGAAGTGTAATGCCAAAATGGCAGCTATTGTGTGATCAGTTCCTGCCTAAAATTCTAATTAATGAGAATGTACCCTGATCTACAGTATTAGCTCATGTACAGAGTCAAACTTTGTCAGTAAAAGCTACCAGTTGAAATGTATCAGTGAATTCTGCAGCAGACAAATTCTCCAGTGCTGTTCTTTGTGGTTGAGTATTTTCCCTCTGCTGGAAAAAAGTGAATTACTTAAGCATGTGTGACTTCGAGAAGAACCAATCAAAAATGGTTTCTGAATATGTGACTACTCATCTTACCTTGCTCCTGTCACTGTGCTGTTTTGATGTGTATGCTGCCAGAGTCACTTGGTAGTTGGGTAAAGTCACCTCCTTTTAAAATAACAGTGTGGTATAAATCAGGCTGTAAATAAGTTTTTTTAACTAAGTTGCCTCTGCAGGAGGTGATCAATGATTCACTTGATTTGTTGCTGTCAGCAAATAGACAAAGGTGAAGTCTTTCCAAGGACCAGACCAGACACTGTTCCTTCCTTCGAGGCTCTACCTTCATACCTTGGGTTTGCCACAGAATTAACTTTGGTGTGGAAGTGGGTAAACAAGCTGGAATGTGTTAAAAAAGGGCTCTAAAGGATGTGAGGTTGGGATTGAAGTGGTTAATCAAAAACTCCACAAATTTTTGGACTTTGTGAATATCTATATCTGCAGGTCTTTCAAGCAGTTGGTAAGTGTTCAAGATGTGGGAAGTATTTTCATTTAATTGTAGTTGAAGACATTAATATCTCCTTGGCTGCAGCAGCTGCATGTGAAATAATCATAAAACTAAACCCGCCCATCTCTACCAAAGGTTTCCTTTAGAGGAAGGAGTGGGTGAAGTACTGGGGTGTTCAGGTTTGTAACGCTGACTTCCAAGAAGCAGGTGTGCAATTCTCCCAGTGATGGAAGTATTTCTCTTTACATCAGAAACTGCTGTGTTCTGATGAGGTGACTGAGGTGTCTTCTATATCCAAGTGCATGTCCCCATTGATAAATGAGCATTAGTAGTTGTCTTTGCAGCCTACAGATTTGAAAAAGAATTATGAAATTATGGATACTGTATGTATTTCCTTCTGCAAAGCAGTAGTGCTCATGACAACTGGAAAAAAACCCCAAAACAACTGAATTGCCAATTAATCATAATTCTGAAATATTTTGCACGTGTGTTTGTGCCTCACCAAAGAGCTGTGAGCTGTGATTAAGCTGTAGCCCACTTTATTCACAGTGCCTGCAGCCATGTGTTAGGAGTATTTCCACACTCCAGACCTGGAACTCGCCTCAGAGTCCTGAAGAAGGTCAGAATTGTGTCTAACCCTGAACGGACAGTTCTTATTTACTGGCGGCTCTTAAAATTGGTCCATTGGTAGGTCCCAGTACCAGTCATGTACTCATCAAAGGCAAAACCATGCCCATTTACTCTATACAATTTATTGTTCGGCTGCTCTATTTTTCCTGACCTTTTAAATCATTAGTTTGGTAACACTGGGTTCTTGAAAGCTGCTTTAAGTAAGAGGATAGGAATTGGCTCAGAACACTGTAACCAAGAAATTCTGGTGTCTAGGATACTTTGTTCCTGTTGGAATCTTCAAGCCATGATGTTCCAGCTTCATCATCAACAGAATTGCTTCATTTTCCATCTGTTCTGGTGAAAGGACAGTTATAAAAGGTGACTGGATTTTTTGACTTGCTGTGATAAGTAGTGATGGTTAATACTGTCCTGGGCAAGGTGGAAAACTACCTTCAGTAGATCCTGCAGTGGTGGTAAAAGGGACATCTTAATAAGACAAGTAACATAGTTGGGGATTTTATTCTCAGCTTTTGGATGACTACATTCCTGACCTTTTTGAAGTTATCCAGATAATTGTTTTTAGAGATTATTATCTTCTAAATAACCATTTTGATTATATGTGGACTTCTACACAGCAGTTGAAGAGAGGCATTATTCATACATGAAGTGCATGATCAGAATTTATTTTCAAAAATCAGACAATGGAAAACTACTGTAAAAGGCAATTTTAATAATTAGGCTTGCAACATAAAGTTGAGAATCTCTATTTAGTCCTACATTCCTCCAAAACATCACCATTGTGAATTCTGTTTTAACATTAGAAACAAATCATTATTTACAGTATTAAGAAATTTATTTCTTTGTGTGATAACCTTAAGTTCAGACTATATTTACTAGGTGATAGGGTGCCAGCTGTCACAAGGGAATTCCCTATGTGAGATATTTTTGGTGTAATAACTATTGATATAAAATGCTTGCATTTTCAATATTTTTGCAAAGATGTAGTTAACAATCTGCTTTCCCTGTTTCCTGCTGAGTGTTAGAAACTTTTATTTTGACAACAGTTTTGCACCTTAGAGTAGCTTCTTTTAGTTCCTAAGATTTGGTTTCTCTACCAAGCCAAAAAAAAAAAAAAAAGGTAGTTTCACAGTCGAGCTGCAGCAGGAAGATGTAATCACGGATGTGGGTTCCAGTACGCTGTTGTACAGGAGAACAGCTCTGGCAGCAGATCTCTCCGACATGAATCCAGAAGAACAGATTGTAACGTGGCTTATTTCACTAGGAGTCTTAAATTCCCCTAAGAAAATAGTGGATGATCCGGAGGGGTTCCTGAAAACTTCTCTGAAAGATGGAACTGTGCTTTGCAAACTCATTAATCGGCTTCTTCCGGGATCTGCAGAAAAGGTAATGCTTTCTGATGTACTTTGCTGTGTTGAGACAGAGTCCTGCTCAGTGAAACCCTGCACTGAGCATTCTGAGGCCTAGTTACTCTGGTGAGAGAAGCAAGGAGCTTCAGAGAGAGGTATTTTACATTTAAGTTTCTAATTGACAGCCAAGTATGATTGTAGCTTTGGTTCCTTGATTTTGTTTCCATATCCAGACAAAAAAACCCTGCAAGGTTGCAGTTGCCTCACCCATGTTCAGTCAGTGGCAGGAAATACTTGGCCTACCAGAGATCAGAATATCTTGATTTTAAATAGATGGATTTGCAGTGTGTCAGTATTTACATCAATATAATTAATTACAACTGTAAATATATTCACTCTTTCAGAACTCTTACTGCAAAATGCTTTGTTAGTCAGGAAATGCACTGGAGAAGCAGATTGGAGCAGGAATAAGCAAATAACACTTGCATCTGTGCCATTTGGTCTGTCCCAAGACCAACGAATCCGTTGGTACTGAAGCCATGTGAATGCCTCTTGTAACAGTTTGACAAGGCATGTATTCACAGTCCAAAAGTGTGATAAGAATCTGAAGGAGAAGAAAAAGGGAAGGAGTCCAATGAGAGATAGGAACTGGCAACACAGAAGAGAAGCTTTTAAAAAAGCAACTGCACAACAGGTTGTTGGGAGCCTTTCATTATGCAGAAATCAATTTTGCTAGCTCCTTATCTTTTTCTTACTTGTGGTGGTTTGGGGCAGCATGTTGTTAAAGGTCATCAGTTTCCCACTGTCAGTTAGGGCACTGTCATATGCTGGCATTCAAAACAAGATGCCGACAGTTTCTGTGTGTGCATCACTTCCTCCAGTGGCTTTCTTCCTGCTTCAACAGCTTGCCTGCCACCCCCACCCGCCCCCTGAAGAAGCTTCCCTAATTCAGTATAAAAGGCACATGTCAATATTCATGCAGGCCTTCTCAGTACGGGCAATGCAATGAGATTAGTGGATTTTCTTTCTTTAGTATTACCTGGAGCCTAAAAATGAAGCTGATTGCATCAGTAATATTCAAGAGTTCTTGAAAGGCTGCACACTTCTGAAAGTGGAGGTAAGTCAACTTAGATCCTTTCTTTTATTGTAACATGCCAGTTTGATCAGCCTTCTCAAAGGAAGCCAGATGTCGGAGTGAAAAAGTTGGTATCAATTCATTATCTTTTGTATTAATAACATAAATCAGAGCATGGATGATTTAATATTCAGTCTGGGTACTTTGGAAACAGTGTATTAACTGTGAGCTTAACAGATTCTCATCTTCTGAGACAAAGCATGCAGCAATAACAGGAGATATGTCTAAACAGATTTTAACCTGTACCAGTTCATAAATTTTTTTTTTCATTATTAGAAGGAATTTCACATTTTAGCCCTGCTTTAATGGGAAGATGAAGTATTTGTTATACTGTACTATATTTTCATCCCTTGCAACTGTTGTGTAAGATTCTGCAAAACAGATATTAAATTGTTCCTTACACAAAAAAAATAATCCTAATGAATTCAAAAGATACCTTTCTTGTGGCTGTTCCTGATCCAATCTGTGTAGATTCTTATGCTTAATCATAGCTCATATTTGCAAGATCAGAGTCTAAATCACTTCAGAGTTCAATTAATTTTACCATCAAATTTGTTACTTTCTAAAGACTTTTGTGTCACACTTAAATTCCTGCAGTAAAAAAAAAAAAAAAGAAACCTGTAACTATCTTGTTTAAAATATGCTTAAGATTGTGGAAAAAACTTTTTTGAAGACAAGTCTGCCAGAAGCAGAAACAGAATCCTTGGGCATTATACAGAATATTCATGCACCACAGTGAGAAAAGTCCAACCTACAATAGCTCTGTTCCTGCATTTTTTCCTTTGAAGGTGTAAACAAGAAAAGGACCTTTCTTCTCTTTAGAGCTTTTTAGCTAAGCGGCATGAAAATGTGGTACTGCCTCCCTGGTCTTTTGTTGCCCAGTGATGCATTTCTTGGAGCCTGCTGCAGCAGCACAGTCTTAAGACCATACATATATAGAGAGAGATTTATAATCCCTGAAGGCCTATTGCATCAGAAATCACTTGTTGCTAGTTTTCTGGTACTGATCATGTGATTTCCTCCATTTTTCTGAGAGTTTAGTTTTCTATTTTCAAACTAATAATAAAATGGTTGTGGTGGAAGATATTTTTAAAAATGGGAATCTTAAACATCTAAAAGGTAGGAGAACAGTCCTCACCTGTTGCAAAGTGCCATCTCATAGCTTTGAAGCTCATTCTGCAATATTGCAGTCACACTCCACAATTTTCAGATATTCAGAACAGGCAACATGGTGTGTCCATCTCTAGGTGTTCGTCTGATCCTCCATGTGCCTTTTCTTCCTTGGCTTTAATAAAGTCAAAGCTTCTGGCTTCTTTTTTCTTCTGATTTATAACCTACTTCATCTTTGAAATATTCTGAGTCTTCAGTAGCTTTCCTTGTGCTCATGTGTGCTTCTCCTGTTTGCTGTGAGAGGAGACTTCAAAAGCTGGATAAAAACTTGAACCTCACTAACTCGAGTTTAAATTTTGCAGTGAAATGACAACAATTTCTTCTTTTTTTTTTTCTTTTCCAAAATCAAAATATTGTCATATTAGAAAACAAAGACTTGAATTTTGCTTCTTCCTAGCTCCTCTGTAGCCTCATGCAGAAGAAGGCTCAAGGTAGGACAGCTGAGATGGTGGGCAAGACATGGCACAGGCAGAGTGCTTATGCTTCCTTCCGATTTTTCTCCCATGTTGCCAGCTTTTCTGAGTCCTCTCAGGCAAAGCCTCTGCCATCTGTTCCTTCTAAAAGCTGCTCTGTTTGGAACATCTTGACAAGGAGACTCTAAGCAGCATTCCTACCGGTGATCCTCCCTCAAGCCTGATTCCTGATTTGCCTTGGAAAGGGCCACTGCCTTTTAGGAGGGGGTTTGCTGCATCACATTTACTCTGGAAGCGTGTCTGGAGCATCAGAACAGGCAGAGAACCTTCTGCTTTCAAGATCTATCAGCATTTTAACTTGCAGTGATCAGGTATTAGGTAAAAGGAGGATGAGCACAGAATAGGGTTCTGTCCTGCCTCAGCAACATAGCCTGAGGAAAGAGTTCCTTCACAAAAGGTCTGGGCTTAGTACGTTTTAATTCTGGGACAGCCATCCTGCTGCTTACCCAGACCATGGATATGAAAATCAAACCTCAATGGTTCTCTCAAATTCTGCCCTTCTCCAAATGCCACATTGAACGCTTGATTCTTAGATGTGAAGAAGTACCCTAGGGCTGGACCTGAGCCACTACCCTGTCTTGAGACTGACAAGGGTATGTTAAGGTCAAATATTCTGTTCCTGTTGCAGATGTGAACAAAAGAGGGTATTCTGAGGAAAATGAGAGTTCATTACTTATTTTCTGGATGCTGACTTGTACAAAAGGGCCTTATCCTGGGGAATCTCAAACATGACATTAGCATGCCATCCTGGCATCCCTTGGCTTCATTGTACTCTACCTTCCATTTGCTTTTGTCATGGGTGTTTGTGCAGCTGCCATGTAATGCACCATTTCACTGGACATTGCCAGCATGCAGGAAAGGTGGTCACTGTGGAAGGTAGGATTTCCAGCAGCTTTTGGTGGAAACTCAAGTCCCACCTCCCACTGAAACACACACTGCTTGCCAGTCTTTCCCAGTAGGAGGGAATGCATAGAGGCTACTCTTTCAGAGCTACACATACGCACTTCCCTCCTACCCTTTGTTGTCCTGGTAACTCAGGAAGTGGAAGAAAGACACAGTGAGGCAAACAGCAACTTCTGTTGTTTACAGGTGCAGTGAAACATTTGGACATAGGGGTAGAAGGACACTGACCTTCCTGCTATGACCTGGCTCCATTAAGGTGAAGCCATTCTACAGGCTGGAGGTGTGAGCTGGAAGAATCCACCTCATGGCAGAGTATAAATAACAAAACTGTTCCTTAGCTTCAGCACAGGACTGAAGCCTGACATCTTTTGCTGTTTCATGTGTCTTAGTCCTAAAAGAGATGGCAAGCAGGGGAATCACCCCATCCTTCTAACCAGGCAAATGTTTTAATTAGGTGAAATAATGAGACTGTGTCCAAAACTTTCCAACAGCTTTTCAGTGCTAGAATTTGATCCAGGTTATAAGAATATCAGTCAACCCAGCTCTGCTGAGGCAAAGGACTAGGCAAAAGACGTGGGCACATCATTGGAGCTTAAGTGTCCTTAGAGGATTCTTTCATGGTTTGGACTGAGGAACGGTGCAGAAATCCTGAATGTGCTTCATTTACACTGTGGTTTCAACATCTGAGCTGTGTATCTGACCCAAGAGCTGGTCCAGTGAGTGAGCACAGCTAAGGCAATGCCAGCTGGATGCTGGTGGGTTGAGGTGGAAAGTGGACAACAAAGAGTTCTGTCCTGATGGCCAGGTGCAGTTTAGTGTAGAAGAGACAGGGAAGAGATCATGACTAAAGAGAAAAATCATAGAAGGCTCCTGGCCTAGCTTGTTTTTGAGGACAAAAATGGGAACTTTGCTTTTGCTCTTGACACCAGTGTGCATATAACAACATTAGATCAATAGCTAAGCATCATTTGCTAGTGAAGAGACACAAGACCTTCATTCAAGAGCCGCGTTTTATTGTTATTAACTATAAAACTTCTGGCAAGGTCTGAATTTTGTGAACTAAGAACAGTATATGCAAGATAAATCAATAGCTGGATTAAAGCTGGCTGTCCAGAACAATGGTAGAATATGCAGAGGGTAATTACCATCACAGGCAGCACAGAGGTTATTTGTCTATTGGAGGTGCCTGCAACCTCCAACAAACTACCTGGATTGAAGGCGTGGAAGAGCAGGTGAGAGATCATCACCCTTTTAGCTCCCCATCCATGCACTGCCAAAACCTGCTCTGCTTTGGCTTCACTCCAAAGTGACATTACCTCTCCTAGCTGGATACCATCAGAAGCAAGAGCTCCTGCCCAGCAGCAACCAGCACGAGCACTGGAGAATGGGTCTGTGTGCAGTTAGAGTGACCCAGTGTATCAGAGACCAGACCCCTGACTCCAGGTGTGTGGTCTGTCCCTGCATGGGGTTGGGACAGCTGGGCTTCACCCTGGACATTGTTGCAGTGCTCCATTCCCTGTCCACACTGCAGCCTGCTGGTGTGTTGAAATATATGGGGACTTTCCTGTTCCCTGTAGGAGGAGAGTGTTCCCCAAACAGATGGGCACAGGCAGTAGAGGACACGTCTCACTGTCTCAGCTGAATTGTGCCCCATTATGGGCCCTTCTGCAGTGTTTCTCTTCACAGTGGCGCAAACCTGCTGCAATTACTGTTCCAATAGTGTGGGTATTCATTTTCTCTTCTATCCTTTCCTGTCTTTTTAAAGTTTTCTTTTCCTCCTTTTTCCTCCGTTCTTCTATCTCCATTCTCCTTTCCCTTTCTCCTCATTCACTTTTCACCTTTCCTTCCCCCCTTTTCCCTTCCCCTTCCTGATTTACTTTCCCCTGTCCCCTTTCCCTTTTCTTTCCTCCTCCCATCCCCCCACCTCCGGCCTTTCTCTTCTTCTCTTTCCCATCTCTTTGCTCTTTGCTGTCCGCTTCCTGCTCTTCCGGGGGGTTCCCGGTGTCTCCGGCCCGCGGCCGGCGGAGGGAGCTGCGGCCCCACGGCCGCGCCGCGTCCCGCAGCGAGCGGCGGGGCGGAGCGGGGCGGCGGCACCGCCTGTCACTTCCCCTTCCCTTCTCTTCCCTTTCTCCGCGCCGCGATCCGGCTCCGGGTCAGAGCCGCCGCGGCCGCTCCGCAGCACCGCCCGCGCTGCCGCCATGCCCCGGGGCTGCGCGCCCGCCCGCCCGCCGCCGTGAGTACCGACCGCCTCCATGGCCCGGGGGTCCTCGCGGGTGTCCCAGCCGCTCAGCAGGGGTGTCTCCGGCCAGCTGCCGCGGGTGTCCCCGCTGAAGGGGGTGACGGCACCGCGGCACCCTAGCCGAGCACCCGGAGACGGAGCGGTGCTTGCGCTCCGGGTGCTCCGCGGGGGCAGCGGCGCTCCCGCCGCCCGCTCGGCTGTGTCTCGCCGATGCTGGCGGAGCTCCGGCTGCACCGCCGTTCCCGCTGGAGGCAGAGGCAAATCCAGTGGGAGCAGCCGGGTCAGCGAGCGCCCGAAGCGCCGCATCGCTGGGGGACGGGCGGCTCTTGCCCCTGTCCTCGGGTTTGGAGGGGTCGCGGCCGCGCCGGGCTTCGGGCTTGGCGCCCAGCTGGGGGCTGTCCAACTGTGGACAGCTCGGACTCGAAACACAGCCCGGCTTTCCCTAACTTTTCTGTGCTTGCCGTCGCGGGACTGGGATTTTGGGTGCGGATAACTTGCTAGCCGCACCCGGGTTTGGGTCTCCTATTCTCGTCCTTCCCAAAGAGCCGGGCGCTCTGGTCGCGAATCACCGGCTCCTGCTCATCCCCTCGCTGCCTGTGGCGGAGGCTGGCGGTGCGGCAGTGCAGAGCTTCTCTTGCCCGGTGCGATGCTTGATGGAAACAGCCAGAGTGTTTTACCGAGGGGAGCTGCAGTCTCCCATCTTCCAGTGATTCTGGAAGTCAAAATAGCGTTTTAATGGAGATCCTCAGATGACAGGTGTAGATTTAAATGGGGTTTTAGTTACATCTACCTTATCTTCCATGTGTTACAAGTGAAAAAGCCTTTTCTGCCTCTATTTATCTTCTAGCTGCAGTTTGTCTTTTAGCTATGAATGGAATTATCAATGGATTGTGCTGGAAAAAGTAAATTTTAGGTCATAAATGAGGACTTTTTTGTATGAGGAATTTATTCTGGAACAAGCTGCAGAGTTTATTTACATTACAGTAGCTAACCCCACATAGCCACTGTTCCACAGTAGCTGTTCCAGAAAATTTCCCCATGAAGAAGTTCTAAATGTTATTACTTTCTTTCGTGCTAGAATTTTTTTGCATATCTTTCTTCCTACCATTTTCATCTGGACTGTCAGCCTGATGACTCTGAGCTTCCAGCATTATTCTCTGCATTGAAGGATTTGGGATGCAAGTTTCTACTTTGCTCCTTAGGAAAAAAAAGAGGTGTTAATTCAAGGCAGGACTTTATTCTTCTGGAATTACTGAAGTGGAAGAAAAAGGATATGGATGAAAAAATGACACACCAGAGAGATGCATGCAAACAACCCAGCCTGGCTGTTCACTTTCCTCTTGTGCAACTGTAACATCCCATGCTGCAGCAGCTGCCAATGGGGTCAGCACACGACGGAGCTCTCTGTTACCGTCTCCCTTTCCACAGAGATGGGAACGTCGCTGCTTAGGGCTGAAGGCTGTGCTTGCGTGGCGCTGCCTGTAACTGCAGGGCAGGAAAACTGGTTCCATGCACCAGCTGGCAGAGGGGATGGGACTTGAATGGTCTGAAGGAGCTAACCCAAGTGAGTGCAGGTGATAGATCAGCTCAGAAACAGCCCAAGGTAGGTGGGTATGTCCCTGGAATGTGCAGAGCAGTAGATGCGATCAGAGCTGTGGAGCTTCAGGTTTAAATATTTGTAATGACAGCAAACTGTCCCCATGCTAAGCATGGATTAAATTTCTTTAGGGTAGAACGTGTCTTGCAGTATTGAGTCGCTGAGTCAATCTGAAAACATATTCTCAACAAAGACCAGACTTCGTACTGTCCGTGTTGGGCTTTGGTGCTGCTCTGGTGCGTCTGTTTAAGAGGAGGAGATGCCGCAAGCATCCAGGGCTGTGAGAGAGGACAGTCCCTTAACTATTTGAAAGTTGCCAAGCGTACTCAAGGAGCTCTGTGTGGAATGCAGGAAAGGGCTGTTTGAAAGGGCAGTACTAGCCTAAAGGTAATTAAGACTTGTGTCCTTATTACGCAGGATACACTCTTTAGTGTGTTGGAAGTGTTTGTAATTAGATGGTGTCTGCCAGGAGAGCTTTAAAGTCATCTTTCCTGTTCATCTGATTTGTGTATCTGTGGTCTCAATCTGCAAGACAACATGTATTTGGGGATTAGCAGATGGTGCCATGGTGGTACCAAGCAGACAGACTTTTTGTAACTAACTTTTATCTTTGCTTCATTAATGGTAGGATTTGTACAGTCTGTATGCAGTTGAGAGTATTTTTCAGGTGTTAGAGGGGGTCAAAGTGTTTTGGAAACTCAAACTGCCCTCACTGTTCTGGTGGTGATTTTTGAAGTGTACAAGGTTCATGTTATTAGTGATGGAAAATAAGCCCTTGCTAACCGTGTATTTCTGTTTCACCACTGAGGATTAGCAACACCAAATTCTTTAGGGTGAATTTTTTTTATATAAGATAACTGGGTTTGTCTTCCTGTAAAAAAGTGTAAATAAACTATATATTGCAATAGTAGAAAATTCCATGTGTGTTAATTCTGCTGTGGAAAATGTGTGTTTATACATAGATCTGTACGTACAGCCTCAGTCTCTTCAGCTCTCGATAACAAAAATAGCAACAAAATCTTTCTTTCCCTCAAGGCCAGCAATAACCTTCTCAGTGATTTTCAGAGGAGTCTCTGCTCTGCAGACAGCACTGATTCCTTCCCTGTTCACAGCCTTACATTCCAGGTGCTTCTGGGTTCCCCTGCCCTTCCCACAATGCCTGCCAGTGGTGCCCCAGGAATTTTCTGGCTGTAAAGGAAATGGGACTTGTCAGCCCTGAATGATCACCCTTTCCCTGTAGAGACATAGGGGCTGCCTAATCCCCACTGTCACCCTCCAGCACCATGGGTGGCTCCAGCAGCCAGTGTGAGCTGGTTTGGGCTCGACTAACTGAGTTCATCTTTCACAGGTGTTTGATCCACATGATTTGTACACTGGAGATCAGTTCTCCAAGGTCCTGAGCACATTAACAGCTGTAAATAAGGCTACTGAAGGTAAGAAAAAAAGGGGTTCTTCTGTTGTCCTTTCAAAATATTTCTTGTGTGTATGAAGGGCTGGTGTTTAATTTTTGTTAATTCCTACTTTATGGTGATTTCTGGAAGTTTGCCGAATTGTGCTGCTAGGACTGATGGCAGGATTGACGTTTCAGGCTTCTGCCAACTCCGTGTTAAAATGTGATATTTCAGACCTGCTTTATGAACTCTGCAGAGCTCAATTATCACTTTACACTGGGGGACCTCTGCTCAGTTTTGAGCATTAAGGGGCCTCCAAGTAGGTCAGCATAAGTGATCCTCAATGTAAATGAACATGCACCTCCCAAAATGCAAATATCAGATTTTAAAGAGTCGTGTTTTAAAGCTGAAGAGAAAAACAGCTTAATCTGCATAATACCTTTCCTGAATGTCAAAATAAATGTTGTTGCTCGCTGCTCAGTCAATTCTATTGATGTTTTTCTCTCTCTCCTCTCCCTGGCTCCATGGAGTAGGTTTCTGGATCTGGGAAGCAAGCTGATGGCTTGTCCTGTATCCCTGGGAGCAGGAGTAGGCTGCTGAAGCAAACCAAATCACCTTATCCTGATTGCATCCCAGATATGCAGCTGTTCCCTACAGATTGCTTTAAAATGATATTCAGTAGCATAGTCTGTGAAAGGAGAAGTTCAACGGGGGGTGGGGATGATGGCACAGTGGTGCTCTGGGGAGGGGTGAGGGGATCAGAGTCTCTTTTCTGAGATGATGAGGAGCAGGTCTGCCTGGTGCTGGGGAGAGTTCACAGCCTCTTGTCATGCAGGTCAGACAGACAGACATGCAGGTTAGGACAGACTCCTGCACACCCACCTAAGTCCAGCACCAGGAGAAGAGTTCTGTTTCCCACTTGCAGGTTACATTTGAGATGGTTTAAAGGAGGAAATTTCAAAATGAAAATTCATTACTTTCCTCTCATGGGAAGGCTTTTCTTTTAGCTTATTGCATTATGCCTATACATTATATAAACTGGTGCATTAATTATTGTGTATATATCGTACATCAGCATATATAATAATAAATGTCTAATAATAATATATAATGTATAATAATAATAGTATATATTTGTAAGCCATCTCCCGCCCCCTATGATTTGTACATACATGTGTGTGTGTGTGTGTCTCTGTGTATAACGCTGCTCTGAAGAAATTCAGGTTCTGAGGATGCTGTTCTGCAGCCAGGACTCAGCTCTGCTGACAGCTCACTCTGTAGAAGTTTGGGAATGGGAATTTGGCCTTGGCCAGCCTCAGCACCTCCTCAATCACCAACAGCACCCGCTGACCCTGTGTACAAGCTCTTGCAGTTCATGTGGTGGGGGATATGAAATGTAGGTTAACTTGACTGGGAGCAGCCTCTGCAAATGCAAATGTTATGATTGATATTTGCTTCATTAATCTGAAAGCAAAAGGAGAGAGAAACTCTTGCCTCTGTCCTTGCCTGTTGCTGGAGGTGTGTGATGGGGCATGTGCTGACAGGGTGGCAATGCTGCAATGCCATTTTCACATCCATCCCCGTATTTACAGCCCCAGCTCCATACTTCCAGCCACCCATGTGCCAGCTCAGCCCGGGACAGGGCTTTGCTGGGGAATAGTTCCTGTCATATGTTACTGACAAGGCTGTAGAGAAGCTGGGATCCTCTTGGTTTCATGGCAAACATGTTTGAACATATGCTTTCTGTGTTTAAATGTTAAAAAGCGCAATGCCTGCGATATAATTAGCTGCTCAGGCAGAGAGCACCCTTGGGAAAAGTACAGGGGGAAAATAAATATGTGTCTCAAACATTTACTTTTTGGTGGCTTAGTCAAATTCCTGAGGAGCAGGAGCCTGTGTCCTACAAACTGCCACTGCAGATGGTCCAGTTTGTCTATTTTGCCGGAGGCCACAGGCTGAACGGAGCATCAGGGTCAGCCTGGTACCAGCTGCTGCAGTTGCTGCTGTCACCAAGGCTCTGACATGCCTGCACATCCCAACACCCGCAGCACTGCTGCATCCCAACACTCTGGGTGGAGGCAGAGGGAAGTAGGTGCCAGCTAAGGAAAGGTTGTGGCATTGTATTTCTGAGCATCCATTTGAAATCCAAATCCTTGTGTCTTCATGGATCTTTCTATGTAAATAACTGGAGGCATCATTTTGTAGTGGATATATTTGTATTTCAGCAGCTGTCCATCAAAACACAGCAATACAGATGCTTGATGCTTTTTGTCTGCAAGAGAGGGCAGGGGAGGAAAACCAGCTGTGCTGGATCAGACTAGGCTCATGTGCCAAAAATAGTGTAGGAATGCAAGCAGAAAACCCAGCTATTTTAACCATAGTTTAAGCAACATATGGCAGCAGTGTTCCGTGCTGGACCAGGCATAAAATAGGACACTGTCATGATGCGATATAAATGATACACTTTCCTGCCAAACTGTCAAAGGCAGTTTTACATTTGTTTCTAGGTTTCTGCAGACATTTATAAAAGCTTTGGAAGATTGGGAGGGGCAGGGAGAGTCATAAAATCTACAGTAATGGAGTAATTTCCGTGGGACTGTGGCTGATGACTTGAATAAGTGAAGTCTGGACTCAGGATTTATGCCCTCCCTTTCAGAAGGAATCAGGGGAAGAATATCTCACACAGGCAGCCAGCCACATCCCTGGCCTGTGAGTCACCAAGAGCAGCCAAAACCACTCCTGCTCAAATATCAGGATGCTTCAGAGAGAAAAACCCAACTCTGTTGGCAAAGTGGGTTTTACATGGGAAGGGGTTTTGCAGTTCCCACAGCCCAGAAAGCTGGGAATTCACCGTGCAGTTGTCAGGCAGTTGTGTAATGAGCAGGACAAGAGAAGAAAACTGACTCACTGACAGCACACAAGGTTTACCATGGATGTTGTCCATCTCTGGAGTGTGGACTGGCTAGACTGGTGTGTGAGTATGGCATGGCTGGGCTTTGTAAGGCAGCAGCACCTGGCTGTCACAGTCAAGGACCTGGTCCCCACTGTGCAAGGGTTAGGAGAGAGACAAAGCAAGTCCCTTCTCCAAGAGCTCACAGTTTGTGTTGCTCCAAGTCCAATCTAAGGATGAGGTATTTTCCTATTGAAATAAAAATCCTCTGAGGAAAATAAAAGCCCAGCTGAGTTCCTGTAACTCCTAACAAACTTCCCCTTCGGAATGAGTTTTCCATGCTGACATTCAGACTAGAGGAGAATGGAGGAAAAGCAGTTTGTCTTTTCTGATTTCTTCACATGTTTTATGGCTGTATATCCTCTCCTCTTGCAGTGTTTTCAAGGCAGAATTCCAAACATGGTCCATGGACTTGCACATCCAGCACAGGGATTCCTGCAGACTGCTCTGTTCTGCTTTTGAGGTCCATGGACACATGTGGTCCCCACTGCAGGTGGAAAACTGCAACACTAGAATGCAGAAAGGTCCTAGAATCTGAAGAGAAGCTACAAGACCAATCTTAAAAGTCCTTTGCAGTTTACTGAAATGATGATATCTGCTGTTGTGTCTTTTAAGCACCATGGGACACAGAGGAGTGGTGATCTGACGGTGTCCCACAGTGTGGTATGGGGTACAGTAGCAGTGAAGCACTGGGAATTACTGTGTGGCTTGCATCCCATGTTTTTACACCTCTGCAGCATCCCACAGGATTCTGAGGCTCAGCGCTGCCAGATTCTGCCAGAGCTGGAACTGCTCTTAGCAACAAGGCTACTGACTCAGTCTCTGAATAGTTAGGACCAGGAAACTTTTCACCCTCTGGCAATTTTTTTGGTATTAATATAGAAACAAATCACTAATTACAAAAACAGATGTATCAGAGCTGCAGCATTGCCTCCAGCATCAGGTGGGGAGAAAAACAAACCTAGAGACTGGTTTGCAAAGCCAGGAGCTCTGAGTGTGAAGGAGGCAGCTCCAGGAGCTGCTGGAATGATCTGAGCCTTTCCATGGGCATTTCATCTCCTGGGGATGACACTCCTGTCCTTCCTCAGCATGGCTTGAATCCCTGTCTCACATGACTAATGGCAACGGTCCATGAACAGCAATCAAAATAGTGCCTAGCCTCTTTCAGCTGGATAATGAACCCAGAAGGACTCCTCTAAATAGAGGAGTGATTGTGTTGACCAGCTGTTCAGCATTCCTCCCTGCTCAGCGGGATAGCCCACACTGCAGCTGCAGAGGTGACCTAAGAGCACTCACTGGAGAGCTAAATTTTGACACACCTTCAACAGTACTTACTTTGATCCCAGAAACACCCCCAGTGGGAAATCACAGTACTGAGTACTATTCTACTTTTCTACAGTTTTAAGGGGGATTTCAAAGAAATACTGCAATTGGATGTGTGGCTGCAGAGCTGGCACAACCTAGGAGTGCCTTGGGATGCAATTTAACTTCTTCCATGATGGAAGGGTTATCCCAGCCCAGAAAATCACCCTCACTGCTGACTGGGAGTACCCATGCTGCAGATGCCATGCACTTGCTGTCTTGATCTCATAGATGCTCTTTGAACTGCTGTGCCCTGTTCCTCTTCTCTTTACAGGCTTTACTCTTTTCTTTGCTGTGATGTGGAAGGATGGTGTACAGCCGAGTAAAACTCAGATGTTGTTTTGTTTCCCCAGATCAGCTGTCAAAAGGGCCATGTTCACATCTGTCCTCTGATAACTCCGCGGCTGGAGACCCCCAGAGTGACTCCAAGGGCACAGCCTCCCAGTCAGCAAGGGTGTTACGGAGGCAGTCCAAGCCTGTGGTACCCTTTATTTAACGTGTAATCGTGGATTTGGTGGTCTTCGGGGGAGGGTGGGATTGGTGCCTCTGTGTCAACACCAGAGGTTGTTCTCCCCTGATCTCCATCATGGGTTTGCTGTCTCAGTTGGAGAGAGTCCCGCAGCTTCTCCAACTGCAGTGTTTCTCTGTGGGACGTGAGAAGAGTGATTCTTACCTGCCACCCGTTGCACTGGAAAACTAAATTAATGCTTGGGAGGGACTTCGTGGTCCTCTGAAGGCAGTGTTTACACAGCAGCAACATATTATTGGTTGTTATACAGAGCAATACTGAGAAAACAGCTGTCACAACAGAGAAGAACAATGGCTTGTCCTAGTTGTTTCTGGCTTTTTTGACGATTTACTGATGTTTTTCCACATTTCTTTCCTTAGGAGATGACCGAGAATGGCAGTCACCAGCTGGTGGTAAAGGCCAGGTTCAATTTTAAACAGACCAATGAGGATGAACTCTCTGTTAACAAAGGAGACATTATTTATGTCACTCGAGTTGAAGAAGGGGGCTGGTGGGAAGGCACCTTGAATGGAAAAACAGGCTGGTTCCCAAGCAACTACGTCAGAGAAATCAAATCTACCGGTAAGCAAATTGCTTCAAGGGCTGATTGAATGACAGTGGCATAATGCAGTGAGGACCCTCATGCCTTTGGGAAATTGCTGCTATTTATTAAGGACTGTTTGTGTACTTCAGGCAGCTGGGCTAATGGAAGGATGAACGGAAGGGTAAAGCGCAGTGTTTCGGATGAATTGCTTGAGAGCTGCTTCACCCTCTTCCCACCACACTGCGCCTTTCTCTTGCTTCCCCCAAGCCCCAGCAGCATGGAAGCAGGGATGTTGTCAGAGGATGAGGACAGAGATGGATGTGGGTCCCCTTTGTCCTGGAGAGCTGTCAGGTCATTCAAGTGTCTGAGCTCAAAACTAGCTTTTTGTTAGAGACCTTGGTCAGGCAATGTATTTGTGTTTGATCCTGGCTTTTCAGGCATCAGTGGAATAGATGCTCACCATCACGATGTGGAATCGGACAAAAACTGCATGGCCGCAGGGCATTGTCAATATTTTGGTCCAATAGTGATGGTTGATTTCACAGAGTACATTTTTTCCCCAGATGCTTCTGCTGCTATGTTGAGAAAGGAAGAGAGAGGGGATGATCTGTCTGATGACATCTGCCTTTATTGAGCTTTGTCTTGAGTGTCCTTAACATTTTCTGCGATGTGGTTGTACCCAGACATAGGGTGGTGATGATGTGAAGCCCCTGCCCAACTGCCCTGTGGCATTACACATCCATTCAAACAGTTGACCCCTGTTCAGGCCTTTGTGTGAAATTAAACTGGTTTTTTGCAAGATGCAGCTTAACTCCTTAGTGCGCCTTGAGCACTTACCATAGACAGAGACCAATTGTGTGCTTGATGCTGCTTCTATGGCTCAGGATCTGCTCTGGCCTCAAACACTGAGATGCCAGCAGGGGTCTGTGAAGTAGCTGCAACGTGCAGCCCCTGCTAGACATCCTTTCTTCTACTCTTGCAAAAATAAAGCAAAGGAGGGGAAAAAAATTGACGATATAGTGCTTAGAATTAGGTCAGTTTTTATTTGATTCTAAATGAAAAAAATCATCTCATCTCCCACTGTTTCCCTCTGGGAAATGATGTCTGAGCTGGAGCAGGAAGTTGTAGCAGGGATTGAAGGCTTGTCTGGCACAACTCAGGAATCACTAATTAACTCAGTGAGGGGAGAAGAGAGATATTTTAAACAAAGGAGAGCAAAGCTGAGTCCTAAAGGGAAAATCAGATGGTAGCTGCATGACATGACAGCACCTCACTGAAGTGAAGGGCCAGTCTCCCATCGATCCTGATGGAAGAGTCCATGAGATTTTTCTGTCTGCAGAACTTTTCCCTCCAGATCCTCTTCTCAGCACCGTTTCATGTGACAGCAGGGTTCATTGCCCTGGTGTCTGCATGCTCAGGAGATGTGTCTGTATTGCAAGTGAGGAATGAGGGACCATCAGTAAACTCTCCCTGCCCCAGGAATGCTGCTGGAGCTGCAGCTGTCAGGGAGCTGCTTTTCCCACCTCCAGTGTGTAAGAGTTCAGACACACTGTGAATGGAGTTACTTGTTTCTCAGCAGTGTCCGTACCTCTGCTGTGTCCTAGGTGTGCCATTTGGGTGGAAATATTCTGTGATTCTGTGAAATAACTGTGGAGCTGAGCTCTTATGAGCCTTTAGCTGGAAGTGACAGGAAGCATTACAAAGGCAATATTTAGACAGTACATAAAGAGACTAAATTTATCAATTTCAAGTTCCTCCCCTGCTATCAGTGTGCAAGTAATTGCCTTGTGTGAGCAATTGCAGGGAGCCAGGAGAGCCTGGCTGCTCCACTTGGCACGGAGCTGTCTCAGTATGTGCAGTGTGGCCAGGACTGGGGCAGCCTTGCACTGCCTGCCTGTCCCAGTCCAGAGGGAGCATGGTGCTGCTGGGAAAGCCATGCTGCTGGAAGGGAAGAGGCTTCTCTAGGGAGGAAAATTGGAGCAGGAATTTGTCCGTGTGTGTGTGTGCATATGTACAGAGCTGGAGGCATCCACAGAGATTTATTAAATGCAGAATGAGAATTGATATCCAGGGTCTTGTGAGCTTTTAATTTAAATCTACCTTCATTCATAGAAGGATTTTGCATCATAAGTGACTGTGGGGATGGGAGGTCAGCGTATTGATTGGGGTTGGCTTCAAGTGCCTTGTGAATCACCTGTTAAAAAGATAGTATCCGTCATTTCTGACAGACACCCAGTTTTAAAAACAAATTTAGTGGGCCAGGTGAAGCAACACTGTAGTTCCAAACATTGACAGACACTGGGCTGCTGCCAGGGATTTTGGAACAAACCTGGATGTTGGTTGGCAGAGGCTGCACAAAGCTTCTGGTGTGACTCGCTTGGCCACTGTCAGTGTTGTGCATGCCACTGGTTTTATCCTGGTGTTTTTTGAAATGGTGAAACAAACCCTGCAATTGGAGTTTTGTGGTCAGAGGGATGAAGTTATATTTGCTGGACATAATGTGGCAGTGTCTTTTCCTGATGGAATAACGAGAGCCGTGCACTGTAATTTATTCATGGGTTTTTTTTGTACAGATAAACCACTCTCTCCCAAAGCATTGAAAGGGCTAGAAAACACTCAGATGACAAAGAATTATTACCCTGTGGTAAGTTTGAAAGTGCTGATCATACATTTTAATAAGTACCATGTTAATCATCTTATGAAGTAGCTCCTTCCCTTAAAAATCATTGATGCAGTTTATAACAATTGGGGATGTGACTCTGTGTTTAAATGCAGCTGTTTCCAATTCCTTGATTCAAGGCCATTGACACAATAAACCACAAATGGAAGTGGCTGCAAGATGTCAGAAGTAGAGGCTTGAAGTAGACAACTGAGATAACTAAGGAGAGGTGGCAGCTTTCAGATCAATGCAAGGGGAGAAAGCACAGTATTTCCTGTTGATAAAGATGGGGAGATAATGTCATGGTGTAAGCAAGCAAAGTCAGGGCTCTGGCCCCTCTCTTGGGTTTGGCTGGAGATGTTACACCCCATGGTGCCTGTCCCAGGCCTCTGCCAGCCCTCAGAGAACGGGAGCTGCCACAGCTCATGGCCTGGCTCTGTAACTGGGCTGGCTTTGGAGCAGCCTGCCAGGCCATGAATTGCTCCTGCAGAAGGGGTAGGGAAACATCCCCTCCTTTACCTATTGCTGCCGAAGCAAGGAGGTCTGGTAAGGTAGGGCAGCTCCCATGACCCCTGTGTCCAGGCTGTGGGGTAAGAGAGTGAAGATGCTTCATGTGAGCATCCCTGGCTCTCAGTGCTGGAGTGGAATCCTGCTCATCAGTATGTCTAAATATATATCAAGCAAAGCAGAAGCAGTATGTCCAGGGAGCTGGAAGCCACCTCCACTGTCTCGAGGGCTTATCCACACTGAGAAACTGGAGTGCTGACTGGGAATGTGCAGGCACTGTGTTTGCCTGCTATGCAGCCAGAGACAAACCAGCTGCTGAGGTGTATTAACAGGACCAAACCTAGATCATTACATCCCTGAAGTGGCAAATGAGTTGTGCCCTGCTTGATCTGCCACAGAAGCCATCCTTGGTGCAGCCTTTAACACCTGCTTTCCAGGCCTCCCCAAGTTTGCAAATTAAAATCTCAGTATTTGACCACCAGGACTTCCTGAGTGTTCTGGGTTCTGCATTAAGAAATGTAATTTCTGGACTTAAAATATGCTTCCATGCTTTGCCAGACTTGGAAGCTGATGTCATGTTCTTTTGACTAGTTTTCTAGTACAAAGATCTTCTCAGTGCTCTGTCTCTCACCCTAGGTGTTGCAAAATATTCTGGAAACAGAACGAGATTATGCAAAGGAACTACAGTCACTTCTGGGAACTTACTTAAGACCCCTCCAGTCTTATGATAAGTAAGATATAAGGGCATCTGAGGTGGAGAGAACACTGTGGGAGCCTTGGGGTGTCATGGACAGAGGGCACCCACTATGACAATGTCATAGACATTGTCCAATCAGGAGAGATGGGAGAGTCGTATTCTAAGGTCTCTGTATTTCAGTCACTTCTCCCTTCCCAAAATCTTCATGTGGGAAATTTTTTTGTGCTCTCAGCTTTGTAGGCCTAAATGAGGGTGTTATGACTCTTAGGATGACAGAAACAGGTGCATTAGCTTTGGAAACACCCAACCTCACTCAAGGAGCAAAGAAGCCCCTACCTGTTGGACCTTCCTCCCATAGGGAAACCCATGGCATGAATCCCTGAAGACAAAACTCTCTGTCAGTGCACACACCTTCCTCCCCACCTGTGGCTGAAATCCCATCTGTCTACGTCTATTAGATAGCTAAAGATCTGAGAAGATTAGTGGGATTAAGTGATTAAAATCCAATTAAGATAATACTTGGCAGCAGACTTCTTTTTAGGAGACTGTGGTCTGTAGCTCATAGATCATGAATTTTGGTTCTGTCCAATGCTGTATCTGGGGAAGGAGAAATGTTGAGTCTTTTTTGGAACGGCTGCTGATGAATAAAAATGGGGTGTTCCTGAGAGGCACTTCTCTTTGATGGTAACTGTGGTGATGTGGCTCTTGTAGGCTCAGCACTGGGGACATTGCAGCATTGCTGGGAAACATGGAAGAAATCTCTGCTTTTCAGCAAACACTGAACCAAGCCTTGGAAGAAGTTGCAAAGTAAGTTTGTGTCATAGCACGGAGGTTGTTAAGCTTTTTAACTGTGGCTAAAAATAATAGAAAGGCATGTTCATTAATATTTCTCCTGGCTGCTGTCTTAGACTTGTTAAATATAGAAGAAAAGAACAGGTCTGAGGAAAGGTTGCAGGCAGTGCTTTGGCAGGAGGAAAGGTAGAAGGAACTCTGAGATTACTGGTGTTAAGGCATCTGCTGAATGAGTGTCATTAGAACTGACACAAAAGTGTGCCTAACCCAAAGATGCAGGCACATGCAGGGTGGGAGATCTGGCAGGTATGAAGATGGGAATTGCCAGGGAGCAAAGAGCAAATTATTAGAAGTGATGATTTCCTGCTGGGAAGCTGACAGGCATAATTAACCTTAGCTAAGGGCTGAAAAGAGATGGGGAAAGACTGAATATTGAGAATATATTCAGGCTGTGGCTTCTCCTTTCTCTGTCTTTTCATATTCTTAGGCAGCCCAGAGAGTGGTACCCCCCCACCCTCACACTGCCTTTAGTTCCATCCTCATCATCCCAGCTGTAGCTCTGCTGGTGAGACATATCAGGTTGAGTCACAGGTTGTCTGAGGCTGATAATGGGTTGTGATGTTCACTGTCTGCACCACAGGAACCCAGACCCACCCAAGGATCCCCCTCTTCCTCCTCCCCAGATGGCAGGTGTGGATATTTTGCTTGGTGCTGCAGTTATGAGGTGGCCTGGGAATGTCCCTGAGCAGTGGGTAGTTCCTGGGCATGTCCCTGAGGGTGCAGTAGCTGCAGGGTGCAGATCAAGAGGCTTAACATAGCTGGTGTGTTGGTGTCTGTAGGCTCCCTGAGAACCAGCAGCGTGTGGGAGGCTGTTTCATGAACCTGATGCCCCAGTTCCGCTCCCTGTACCTGACCTACTGTGCTAACCACCCTTCAGCAGTGAATGTCCTCACCCAGCACAGGTGAGTGATGGAGAAGGAGATTAAGACTCCTCTAAAAAGTTAACTTTTGTTATTAATACTTGGCCTGGCATAGCTGTTGACCTATGTTTTGACAATAGGTCAAGGGTATTTCCTGCTGCTGGGACTTGGGGCTTTTCAGCTGGGCCTTTCAGCTTCAGCATGAAGGCAACTCACACTGCTCATGTTCAGAGCTGATCTCACAGGTCCTTTTTTGCACAGGACTCCCACCTTGGGTCAAACAGGCAGCCTCAGCTTTGGCAGTAGCATCTTCTGTGATTGTTACTTGCTAAACAACCCAGATGCTGTTTCAGATCTACTGCTGAAGTGCTCACACACTGACAGATGGGAGGGTGCTCCCCTGTGGCACCCCAGTGGGGAGGACATCACTGCAGAAGGAGGATGGTCATTGAGTCACTCAGTTACCCAGTTTATTCATTGAGCTTCTATTCAACCAAATAGTTGATTTTCAGGGTCATTAGTAGATCACATTAATAGCATCTTTCTTCAACGTGACCCACATGAGTAGACACTTGAATTTGTGTGATGTCCAGCTCAAGAGTGTGCCAAGCCAAGATGCTACAACTGTGTCATCCCTAATGCCGGTTAGCTGTCTTCCCTGCAATGATGGGAAAGCCAGGACCACATGCATAGTGTTCAAGTCTTCCCATTCTGCAATGAGAACTCACAATGTATTTACTTACCTGCTGAAATCCAACTTTAATTCAGTGTAACAACAAGCCTGGCTCCAGCAAATGACTCATTCATGTGATTCCTCAGTCTGACCCCTTTTCCTAAATCAACCAAAGAATCAGCTTTGGCAAATGTGCTGACACACAGAAGCCATGTTCTCTGGAGCAATGTACATGCAAACACCTGCATCACAGTTTCCAGCAGGGTCCCAGTGCATTGCTGCAGCCTCCTCCAGCACAGCACCAGCCTATGCAGCCCCCCCCACTGCCTCCCCCCTCTCCCTATCCACCAGATACCTGGCCGTGTACCACCTTGCTGTGCTGGGGGACCAGCTGCTGGCACCAATGCCCCAGGAGCTGTGCATTCCAACACCTGTGGCCACATGACATCCTCTCCTGCTTTCCAGAGGAGAAAGGTCTTGCTTGGGTAGAAGCTCCATGCCTGCTCCATGGAGTGGGTGGGGGGTGCTCAGAGAGGAGTTTGTGCTGCCTTTAAGGAGGCCCAGCTCAGCGCAGAGCCCTGGCCATCAGGAGAGCATGGGCAAAACACAGCCCTCAGCTTTGAGAGCCCTCCTTGTTGTTTTTTCTTTTTTGTTGTCTCTTTTTGTAGTGATGAGCTGGAGAAGTTCATGGAGAGCCAAGGTGCGGCCAGCCCAGGCATTCTCATCCTGACCACAAGCCTCAGCAAACCCTTCCTGAGGCTGGATAAATACGTGACACTGCTGCAGGAGCTGGAGCGGCACATGGAGGTAGGTGGGGTGTGGGGCTGCTGGGCAAGCTCTGCCTGTGGATGCTGCCAGAGCTGCTCCCTGGGCTTCAAGAGACACCTCTGCCTCTTGGTATTTGAGCATCATGTGGCTAAAAGTACTTACCACATCTCCAAGGAGATATCCCATGTTCCCCAGACATTATCCACCTTTCAGATTAAAATTGAGAAACTGGTGGAAGAGTCTGAGGAATGTTGTGGAAGCACATTACCTGCTCTTCACCCCAGCCCTTCCTCAAAGATGGGCCATTTCCAGCACAAGTGAAAGCAGAGTCTAGGGTTGGGCTACAGCTACTGTTTATTTGCACAGCCAAGAATAAATCTGTGTTTTTGTTATCATTTGATGAGATTCCTAAGCCTGGCCTGTGGCTTGCAGGCACATTCCCACCCCTTGCCCCAGCGTTGTGCTCCTGGCTGGAGGCAGAGCTGCACAGACAGACATGGATCTGACCACCAGCACAGACACAGGGGTAGAGAGCAAGCCCCTGGGAGCAGGGAGAGCAGTCAGGGGCACAGAACTCCTTGGCAAGAAGCAAGTGTGCTTCAGGACATTTCTTGCCCCAGGGACTGTAGAGATCTCTACCACTGGAGCTCTGCTTCTCACTGCTGGTGCACTACAGCTACAGGAAGGCAAAACTCAGGGGTGGTGCAAGGGGCTGAAGAAAAAAGAAGTAACAGTCTGTTTTTAAGCAAGTTTCCTTTTTCTCCTCATCCAGTTTTAATTACCAGTTAACTCAGCACATTTATCCATGACCTACAATCAAGCCAAAGGATTAAAACTTCTATGCTTTAGCCAGGGATGTTCCTGCATAGGAGAGGGCATGAGAGCCTGCAGAGTAGGCACACTCCAGACCTACCTGTTCCCTCTCACCTGGCTGAGCTGAGCTGCAGGGACTGAGCTGAGCCTGGCTGCAGGCACCATGCCCATGCAGGGGTGATGTGCTCTTTGCAGGACATGCATTGAGCTCTTTGCCTACTCTTTGCAGGCAGTTCAGCAGTGGGTTTGGGGACACACACGTCACCTATTTGTCTTGGTTTCTAAGCTGAGTGTGGGAGTTTTGTTGCATGAATCGGTAGGCCTGAGGTTTAAGCTGTGATGCTGTGGGAAGAGGATGGCTGTGTGCAGTGTGGATGTACACCACAGCATTCCTTGCACTGCTGCAGAGCTGCTGAGGGGGCAGGGGTGTGTTCAGGGCAGCCACTCATCCCACATTGCAGATGAGCAATGCCAGGCTGCAGGGGCAGGTCCATCACAACCTAGACACCTTATGATTTGCTTGGCATGAGGACTTAGTGGTGAGGAGCAGGGCCTTAGATCCAGGAGAACATTCTGGGAGAGTACTAGCATACAGCTGGGGTCAGAGGTGAGGGGCACCATCCTGCTTTTACCTGGTCCAAGAGCTCTCTGCTCAGACATGCCCTCTCTTAAAGCCAGAGGTGAAGCCCCCTTGATGGTGGTGGGTTTCCACCCTTGAAGGGCAGTGGCTGGAATATCTGGCACTGCAGTGGAAGTTTCCTTCCTGAAGGTGCACCCTGCACCACTGCCTGTTTTCATTGATTTTAATTTGCAAGTCAGACTTGTTCTAAGTCCGGTCATACCTACTCTTGCTCTGCCACTTCACGCTCATTAAATTGGTATCAGTAAATTGCATACCTGCCTTTTGCCATGCCGTGTTGGAGTGGGTGGTGGGGAAGGTACATGGGAGATTTTGACCTCCTCCTGAAGACCATGCTGCCTGTATCCTCAGTCCTGAGTGTAGTGGAACAGTGGGTGATGCTCAGGATGGGTTAATGCTCAGGGTGGGTGGTGCTGCTGCTGCTGCTGATGGCTGAGGAATTTGCTCTTCCTTCACTAGGAGGCGCATGCAGATCATGAAGATGTTTTGAAAGCCATCACATCCTTCAAGTCCCTTGTGGTAGGTGGCAATTCTTAAAATAGAGCTCTCCATTTCAGGTCTGCATTTCACAAAGAATGAGTCAAGCCTGACATTTGTCTCCTCATTAGGAAAAAAGGTCTTTTGGAATGGAAAAGATGGGTTACAAAGAAACTTAATTTCACATTTCAAGCCTAGAGCTGCTCCTCTGGCTGTGGCAAATACATGCTGTTTCTATGGTGCCAGAGCAGAGATGGTGGATCTCCAAGTTTCTCCTCTGTTACTGAAAGCCACGTGTGGACTGTGGTAGCAGGGTCCCCTTCATGTCCTGTTGCCTCCAAGCTCTAATCATTTTCCACCTGAAACTAGACCATCCCTTGCTCATTGAGAGAGAGGTTACCATGGCTGTGACAGACCCAAGTGCTGGTGCCAATGGGAAGTTCCCCATTGAGCCCATGGAGTAACTCTTGGTTTTGCTGAGGTTTGCTCCACAGGCATCAGGAGGCTTGGACCACATCCCAGTAATTTGTGTCTCCAGGTGGTAATTTGTGGCCGTCGGTGGGGAACAGAGAGAATGGATGAGTCAGAGATAACAAATCCATTTCTGTGAACTCTGTAGCCTGCACCCCTCAAAGTCCTGCTGCACTGAGATGAAATGGAGGGGGAAAAGCCATCCATATGCACAAAGGTTTTACCTGGAAAAGCTTTTTATGGAAAAAAGCTCTAGTCTCTCTCGCTTTGTAGCCACAGAGAACCTTTCACTATAACCACTCCAGATATGGTCCAGCTTCCTTCCTTTAGCACAACAGATGTCACCCGTTTGTGACAGATGCAAGTGTTTAGCAGTGCAGATAAAAGATGGGGAGGAGAAAGTTCATAGAAAACAGGAAAGGGCGATCATGTTGCATTTACTTAGAAACTCAGCACCCTTTCAATTTATTCTGGAAGCTAATAGGGGAATAACTCATTTAAATTACAAGGTGTCATTAATCTTTAGGAAATCTCGTAAGTGCTGGATGGTTTTACTTGAAATGTGTACTTGGGTGATGAGTAATTTAATGTCGTTATGACACAACTAAAGAGGTTCAGTGTGAATTTGAGGTTAGACAGGCAGAGATGCCCCTTGTGATGGGCATGTGGTCCTGTTATAGGACCAGGAAGGCTCCCAAGCAAAGGCAAGGAGGGACCAAGGAGCCACTGTGAGTCACAGCGGTGCCTCTGCACAGACTGTGATGAACTCCTGTGGATTATATTTGGATTTTTATCCTGGGAATGTTGGATTCAGACACTTGGGGAGCCATCAAAACATAAAATAGTTGTAGAACCAGAGTAAACCCCAGTTTGGTTCAAATGTGTGTGATTTCAATCTAGACCCAATGCAGCCTCTCTTTGAAGAGCTGGATAGTCAGTGAATTGGAAAGGAGGAAAATCTCTGTCAGATAAAGGGGTTTGGAAAAACCAAGCAGTTGGTGAAAATAGCCTTGGTTTAGCTTTGCAACAATTTTGCCTGTTGGCAGAGGGGTCAGTCAAAGAAAGTATTGCTTGGATTTGCAGGACTCTGTTCAGTCAGCATTGTCCTCTCTTGCTGAGAGCTGAGGAGATACTGGTCACTCCCTGGAATTTCTCCAGTCCCCAGCTGCCCAGCATTGGTGCAGTCTTTCAAATAACAGCATTTTCAGAAGATTCTTTTTTGTGCTAATCTACAGCACCACCTAGTCCTGCTTTTGGGTTCCCAGATTTTGGTTAGAAAATATCCACCCATCTGACTTGTGGGGGCTTTGCAGTGCTACAAGTTTAACTCTGCTCTTTGGCCAAAACTGGCAAAATCCCTCTAAGCAGTAGCAAAATTAAAGACATTTAACTGTGCAGCCATCTTGGTTTGGAAATTTTGACCCTGAACTCTTCGAGGTAGGGCTGGTTTGGAAAGAAAAGTTTGCTTAGTGCAGTTTGCAATTTCCTTGACATTTGAATGTAATCATTACTTCATAAATCACTGGAATGTGATTTTTTAACAGACTTCATGTAATGGAGCCAAAGTAGGCTTTCCTGATCCCTAACATGACCATCCCTGAGCCCACAGGGCTGTGTGAGTTGTTGTTGGTGAAACTGGGATGGTTTAGGTTGGCTTCTGCCCTTCAGCTTACAAAGCTCTGCTGTGATTCCCAGTCACAATGCCAGGAGCTGAGGAAGAGGAAACAACTTGAGCTGCAAATCCTTTCTGAATCCATCCAGCGTTGGGAAGGAGAGGACATAAAAATGATGGGAAACGTCATCTACATGTCCCAGGTTATGGTGCAGTCTGGGGGAAGTGAGGTGAGTGTGGTGTTCCTTCTGCTGGCTCTAGACTTCATGTCTGAGTACCCGCTTGCTCCCAGGGTAAGTGATGTGAGGCGGTAATTCCTCTCCTTCCAAGCCACAAACTGATGACAAATAATGCTGATAAATAATTTTACCTTGGGAAGAGCTGTGCAATGGGACTGTACATGTCTTTGGAGTGAATCAGGCACCCCGTAGGCTTAGCTTCAGGCCTTTGGTGGCCCACTTTTCAAAAAAGAAGTATCTCAGTATCATATAGCACATTCATTTCCCTCTTTCTCCCCTGTGGCTTACTCTGAGAAATGAGAATGACTAGAAAATGTCCTATGTGCATCACAGGGGCTGCTCTGACGCTCCACCCCGGAGCTGACTGTGTTTTGGAGCTAACTGGAGTGATTCTTGTCCTACTAGTCCTAATGCATCGCACCAGTGCCTGTCACAGACCTTCCACAGTGGTGCTAAAGCCATGTGTGCTGCATGCTCAGTGTGGGAAAGTACCTGTTAGCACTGAATTGTTTGCAGTTGCAGTTTTTCCCTGGGAAGGGAAGACCTGCAAAACAAGCCCACGCAGTATCTAGTCCCAAAAGTCTTTTTTGTTTGGGATGTGGAATGCTGGGGAGCATAAGGCCTCCTGAGGCACTCTGCAGTGATTGGAAGAGGATTAGCAGGATGCAGACAGAAATCTCTGCAGGGAAAATTGGTACATAAATGAGATACTGTAAAGAAAAAAAAGCTAGAATAGTTGGTTTGGGGGTAATCTCATGGGCTGTGATTCCAGCTGCAACAGGTTCATTTTGCTAGAGGCAGGTGCTTGTGTTGCATTGCAGACTGGACTAACTTAAATTCTTATCCCCCCAGGAGAAAGAGGAACGGTATTTCTTGTTATTTTCCAATGTTTTGCTGATGCTGTCTGCAAGCCCACGGATGAGTGGGTTCATCTATCAGGTAGGCCTGCTTAGTTTGAATTTGCAAGGCGATGGGTGTAAAAGCACAAAACAGATAGTTCTTATCAAATTTGAGTCCTCTGCATTTTTGAACTCTCTGTTGTGATGCAAACACCCCAGGCTGGGAACCAGGGCTTGGCTTTACCATGTGCCAGGGTAGTCAATACCTTTGTCCTGATAATTGGTTAAGCAGCATTTGGTAAGTGAATGCTATGAAATTAAAAAAAAAAAATTTACAAAAACCTCAAAACCTGTTGTTCTACCTGCTGTTTTTGAGAGTAGGGTCTGTGTGTAAGGTGTCCTGATCCAGCTGTAGGGTTTCGACCAGCCAGCTGGCTCTCAGTTTTGTGCCATCTCTGGAAAATACTAATAAAGCCCACTGCAAAGTGCATGAAAATTCCTTTCCATGAGGTACTACATACAATTCTGCATTTCTTGTGTTTTGCCATTTTCCATACCATCCAATGGCTGTTGAGAGCTTGATTTTTCTCCAGCTGTCTGAAACCATCGATACTGCCAGGAAAAGGATGCTGTTGTTTTTGATGTGTCATTTGTCGTAGCAAGGAAGATGAGAAAGATTTGGGAAATATTTGGCTGGGTTTTCTGGCTTGACCCACTGGTGGGAGTAAGGTGAGCAGGCAGTTCAGCATGCAAATCAGAGGGATGGGGAAGACTTTCAGAAAAAGCCAGGGGAAATTGATCCTTCTGACTTGACTGTAACAAAGGTTTGCACTGAATGAAGGGAAAGGGTGGCAGATGAGCCGGGGATGACTCAGTTGTCATGGGAGCCTCATCTCCGGGGTTTGACCTAGTTGTGCGGGGAAATCTAGTTCCATACATTAAAGGAGACTCTTCATGCAGTCTGAAGCCTTCACAAATTAATTTTTAATGGTGATTTCCAAAGAGAAAGGAATCAGCAGAAACAAGCAGAACAACACCTGCTGACACTGACTGCTCTTCAATTCTCCTAGGGAAAGCTGCCTTTGACAGGAATGATGCTGACAAAGCTGGAAGATGCTGAAGGGAGTGAGCACATGTTTGAAATCACAGGTCAGTGGGGCCCTCTGCCTGGGGCAGTCCTCCCAGGACAAGCAGTTACCACTGGAAGTACCGGTCTGCCTTCCACTAGCCCCCTGCCATGATCTTCCTCCTGCTCTTTTACCATGTGTTGTCTGAGTTTCTGAGCACCTTTGTCCTGCTTAGGCAATCTCCTCCAAGTGCCTGGAGCTCTTCCTCTGGCTGCCTTTGGAGACCACAGTGCTTTGTATGGGACAAATCTCTCGCCCCAGTAGCACTGCTCTGCACTGGTGTGCCCTGTCTGCATCTGGTATCCATGCCTTGTAGCTCTGAGCACCTCCTTTATTGACAGATACATGGTTCTGGTCATGAGGGACCTTTCATCCCATTTCCCCTTTCAGTGTATCTCATTACTTGTAGGTGTACACAGTCATTTCATGCTCAGTGCCTGGGCTGCAGTGCAGCTGCTTGTGCTGATGGTATTTGGTGTCAGGATCCTGTTCATCACGGAAGTATTGTGTTTAATGACCTTCAACATTAAATAATCCTCACACATTCATCTTACTTGTTCCCTTAGCATTTATTGCAGCTCCCACACTGTCAGTGGTTGCCTTGAGCAGGATGGGCAGTCACATCATCATTGTAGATGAGATGCTTAGGGATGTGGTTTAGTGATGCACCTTGCAGTGCTGGTTTAATGGTTGGACTTGATGATCTTAGATGTCTTTTCCAACCTTCATGATTCTTAATGATTAATGCTTTTATCTTTGCGCTAACCTTTTTGGATCCACTGGACTGTGCAAACTGAGGAGCCATTTCCTGCTCTGCTGAGCTGATCTCACCCTGTGTTTCCTCCTGGGTCTACCACTTGCTAAAGACAGTTATTTAACCCTCTGCTACAGGGAACATGACGGAACGGATCACTGTGTCCTGCAGCACCAGCCAGGACTTGCACGAATGGCTTGACCACTTGCAAAGGCTGACCAAAGGGACATGCAGCACCGTCTCCAAAACACAGTCCTGGAGCCCTCATTCGGTAAGTGTCACCTCCTGGCCTCTGCTGCCTGGGTTCCTCACTGTTGCCTGAGCTCTCTGTTTCAGCAGCACCCTGACTCTGAGGTAACATGACAGCTGTAAGACACATCCTGCCCTTTGCTTTGTAACCATGTTGTGCTTGTACCATTTTACATGTATCCTGCCCTATTTTTGTTGCAACTTAGATGTCTTGGTTTCTCAACACTCATCCATCCCCCTCCAATTCTCTGCCTTGTTTGGTGGTTAACAGTCTTGGTTTGCTTCTCATCTATTTTCTCAGACATTTAGTTCATCTGGGCAGATCCGTGGGCCTCTGGAACCCCCCAAAATCCTCAAGCCCTGGAGCTTGAGCTGCCTCCGTCCTGCTCCTCCACTCAGACCTTCAGCAGCACTGAGTTACAAAGAGGTAATAATCCCACCTGCCTATCCAGGACCCTGATTTCACACAATCCCTAGACCTTGTGTTCAGGTTTTGTATCCCACAGCAAGGACACAGAAATGTAGGTTTTTGGGGATGTTGAGAGAAATTACTCTGCCACTTTGGCCCTAGTCCTGTGATGGATGTAGGTCGCTGTCCTGGGCTTTGTGCTACACGGGACTCATGGGTACATATGTTTGCAGGCTGGATGTTAGCTTTGGCTGCCATAGCACTCTCAGTTGCTGGATTTCACCAGTCCTACATCTGGGTGTCCCCTTGAGCCCTGTTTTTTGGAAGTGCCATGGTGGAGCTGCCTTCTCTCCTCCTTCCTGCCTTGGTCTGAGATGTGGACAGGGGCCTGCTCCCTGCTGGAATGTGTTCCAGCTCCAGCTGTGGCAGCAGCTCAGTGGTACAGGATTGAAAAGTGATAGTGCACCATGAGGAAGAGGCAAAACTCCTAGCCATATTTCTTGTGTCTTCCACCCTGATTTGGTGGCTGGAGCAGGATGTGGGGCTTGACCCTCCTTTGCCACCCACCTGAGTGTTACACAGCAAGGTCCTGCTGGGAGGCAGCAGCCGAGGGATGGCTTCACCTGCAGGAATCCTGGCCTGGGAGCTGGCATGGGAAAACCCAAAATGCAGCCTAGTGCTGTTGTCACCCTGCACCACAACTGTAGTGCTCTCCTTCCCTACCTCATGCTAAATTTTTGGAATTACTCACCAGTATCTCAGGTAACGTTCCTCTTATTGAGTGAGCACTCTGGGTCTGAGTCAGCTGCCTTTCTTGGTGCAGCAGCCCTGGGAGTGTTTCTGCCCAGTGGGGATGGGGATAGGGAAGGGGCTTGGATCCCCTCAACCCTCCCAGCACTTGGGAAGAGTTTGGCAGCTGGCAGAACTGTGGGTCTGCTGCTCCAGGTAGAGGTTTTAAGTAGCCTCATTGCATCTTGTTGCATTTATTTATTAGAATTTGTAAAGTAACACATTTCAGTTTGGGAATTAAATTGGTTAAATACCAACTGAGCAGACTGAAAATGACCTATAATCTTTGCATGTTCCAAATTCCTTATGGAGGCTAAACCCTTTCTTGCTTGTGTGGTCAATTAAAAATATTGGCTTGCGGTAAAAGAGAAATTTTTCTGTGAGAAAAACGACAGATTGAGGGGTATAATTAATACCATGGTCCTTTGCAGTTTCTTGTCCCCTGCCACTCATAACCAGAATTAAACTCTCTGTGTCGAAAGCGGGGGAGAGGTTTTTGCCACAGAGGCTTAGCCCACAGCGAGTCCCAAGGGATAGGATGCTGGATGGTATCCTGCAAGATGTCATAGGACCAACAATGTGGCTTCTATGGGAACAAGCTGTACTGACCATGTCAGTAGAAACCCAAAGGCCAACATGTCCAGCAGAGCTGGGCAGGCACAGCCTGGTAGTCAGTCCTGCCTGAGCCTAGGGAGAGACTCATGGACACAAGTCTGTGATGACAGATGGGGAATAAATTTGGTTGCCGGCCCAAGCAGATCCACATTTGTCTCATTTCTCCCTCTGGGAAGCTTAATCCCTAAACAGAATCCCTATTTCACTGTATTTTAGGTTTTTTAAATTAAAGTAGAACACAAAATAAACAATGCTGACAGCTCCATGCAAGCACCCTCCTATAATGAAGTTATAATGAAGGAATACAAATTTCCAAGGTTACTTGCAGGGAAATGAGTGGGATAGTTTGATTAAATGAGCTGAGATTTTTAGACACCCAGTGTTACTTTATTTGTCTTCTCCTAGTGTAGGATAGGATGGCATAGTCTTGTACACTTCCTTGTACCCAGCGCTCAGGAAACCTCAGACCCTGCTTGTGTATGGCACCGCACTCTTGTTATTTCCATTGAAATTGGGTATTTTTCCTGTTCTGTTTCCAGTAATCATTTGAAATGACAGAACAGGTAAGTTCTGTGGGTGTCTGGATTCAGTTTAGCAAAGGGAAAATGATTTATAGATCGTTTCTTCTACTACTTTTTTTTTTTTTTTTAACTGGCTGCTTTCCATTAGGTGAAGACTTTGTAACATCAGGGTTCAGGACTTTGCTGGGCAGACCTGCAGGAGAGCCTCGTGGCTCCCTGGGTCTGGCATCCCAGGGATGGGATCCAGGGATGGAATCTTCCACAGGATGTGCAGGGAGCTCCCTGTCCCTGCCAGTGAAGCAGGGAGGTGTTGCAGTGCTGATGCCCGACATGCTCAGGTCTTCAGCGAGGATGGAAGGTCCCCTTTGAGAAGATGAAGTCCCAGGAGATTGTCACCAGGGTGGGCAGAGCGTCCTGGCAGCCTGACTAGGCTGGGTTGAGGCCCTTAGATAGAATTGGTGTTGAGTGCAGGCCCTGAGCACTTCCTGGGACTTGGATGGGGCCAGGCATATGGGGCTCCTGCAGTTGTAAGCACCAGTTTAGGCAACCAACATCCACAGACACCCACTACTAACCGAGGAAGCATGTTCTCTGTGTTTAGAGTGTATGAATGCCCACTCATCCTGTGTCTCACATGTAAATTTTCAGTTTTGCATGGCACCGTACTCCTTTGCATGTTGATAGTGCTTTAAAACCAGGACAGAGGGTGTGCTGCATTAATCTCAGGACTAACACTGAAATGGGGTTTAGAATTGTGGATTTAATGGACTTGGTGATAAAAATCATCAGACTCTCACACTCATCTTCTCTTTCTTTGCATATTCATTGTAGAGGATGTCTTATATCTTAAAGGTAAGGGTAGATACATCTCTTTGGCTTGTCATGGCACAGAATGCTTGTTCCTGTTAATGCTTCTTGTGCTTGCATGACCCTAATTTTGCCTCGTTGTATCAGTAAGTTCTGGTCACAGTCAGTAGCAGCTGGCAAATATATTTTAAGATAACTCTCAGAAAGGATTTAGTGTTTTGGTACTTAAACCTCCTGGCATGCCTCTTCTCCTTTAAATCTCAATCGCATGTAACCTACTAATACTCTAATTCTCTCCAAATCAGCAAGACTTTTAACTGAGTGAAGGAGATAAAAACTTGTGCTTCTTACTCATGGAGTCATAGCAAACACTAACTTTATGTGTGTTTGTCTGTTCTCTGTGTATATTTGTGTATGGGATTTATACTCTCAAATTGTGGGCATTTAGAAGCAGAGCTATTTGCCAACTCTTTTATATTAGTAATTAAGTCAATGGAATAAGGCACATTTTAGGGTTTTCTAGCACAGACCACAGAGTTCATAAGCAACTAAAAGTGCTATGAATGTATTTGAATTCTTTGGCTAAAGGATTTTAGAGAAGAGCTGAATTTACTAGAGGAGCCTGTCCTGGTCCAAACCTGCAGGTGCAATTCCCACTGCTGTTCCAGGGAGCAGTGGGTAACAACTGGTACATGTGAAGGGCAAAAACTATAATTTTCCCCAACTTTGTCACTGTCTGCTTTGTAGCTTTCTAAAGTGTTGTGTGTAGCATGGGTAACTGCACCCATGTGTGCTGCTCCACTGTTCCAGCTGCCTTTGGTTCTGGTTAAACACAAGAGTCTGTTTCTCTGTAGGATTCTAGCAAAAGTCCAAAAACAATGAAGAAATTTCTTCCAAAAAGGAAAACTGAGAGAAAACCATCTGATGAAGAGTTTGTTATTCGGAAAAGTAAGTGTTGCCCAGAGATGCTTTGACTGCCCAATCCCTGGAAGTGTTCAAGGCCAGGTTGGATGGGGCTTGGAGCAACCTAGTCTAGTGGAAGGTATCCCTGCCCATGGCAGGGATTAGGACTAGATGATCTTTAACCCCAACCATTCTGTGATGCTATTTTTCTTTTGTTTCTGGAGATTTCTGTGTTCTCAGTGATCTCCATGGGACTTTGAAAACACCCTTTCTTGCAGTGCAGGATGTGACAGGATGCTCTCACTCTGAGCCTACATGCTCCTGAGCATGGGAGACTTCTGGAAGTGCACTGGTCCTCAGCCTCTGACAGATTCCTCCTCCCCTCCCAATTATGACTGCTAGACATGCCACCACCCTCTTTGTGATTGCTAGCACAAGGTCATGGGTTGTGGGTGGTCTTATTCTGAGTATGAAGCCAAGGAACTACTTCCAAGTAGTTAAAAACTGCATTAAACTGCACATCAGGAGTCACCATAATATGTCTGACACCTGGGACAAACCCTTACCTGGCCATGCCAGCATGTCCTAGAACAGTGTCCATGGGGAATTAAGAATCAAAAAGGCCCCCATCCCAACAGGGATGTTCAAAGAGGAGTGTCCTGAGAACTCCCTAGAGCCCACTTGGGGCACACCCTGGGGGCTTTACATGAAAGGCCATGGCCACCATGGTCAAGCCATGGTCATGCTGCCATGCACAGCTCCAGGATTAGCTCTCTCCCTTGAGAAGATGGCTCTGAGCAATGGTTGGAAATTAACACTGCATGTTTCCAAGTCCTGCTCTGGTGCTGTTGTACCAGACCTCCCACAGTAGGGTTGCTTTGCCTGCCCATCTTCTGGTGCTGCCTGCACCCAAAGTAGGGCATCACCCCCTGAGTTTTGCCGAGATGAGCAACTAGAGATAAGTTTTCACACCATTTGGTCATGGTACTTGATGCCACAAAGGCCAGAAAATGTAAAGGACCACAAAACAGATTGGCCAAAGTCCCAGAGGCAGTCAGCCAAAGAAACAGCATGATCTCTTAAGGGGCTTGGGAGCAAAGACTGGGAGAGACAGGGCCAGAGTACCTTGTTTTTTGTGCATGCTGTTGTTTGCAATGTTTTACAGGTACTGCTGCGCTGGAGGAGGATGCTCAGATCCTGAAGGTGATTGAGGCATACTGTACTGGGGCAGGCTTCCAGCAAGCTCTCAGCTCAGGTGGGCACACAAACACATGATTTAGCTCCTACTCTGCTCACAACACTGATAACCCCTTAGGGAAAAAACAGATGTTGCATCATGCAGCAACAAGACTCATGCTAGGAAACTGTAGCATTCAATCTTTGAGATAAGGAAGCTTCATCTGCCTAGTGGTTTAGTTGCCATTGTTTTTCTCCTAAACACAGAGAATGAAGCAGGTAGGAGGGCAGATGAGACACTGCTATTTCACCAGTGATTACCTGATGATAATCTCAGGTTGCTTATAGCTTTAGAAAGGAAGCACGAATATTATCTCTCAATCAGCTGCATGTTTAAGAACAACCTGCTTCATAAGAACCTATCTAACATCTTCACCTCTGGAAATATAACTATTTATCATTGCTGGTGAGATGTTAGCCAATTAAATCTGTGAACTTTCAAATAATGGTACATAGAAAAAAGGGAGGCTGTGGTTCTTTGTGGAGCTCTTGACCCTAGTTGAATGGTTTCATTTATAAGTCATGATGTAACTTTAGGTGCAATAAGTACTCTTGAAATTTTTCCACTTGCTGCTGAAGCTCTGGGTTAGTGGGATGTAGCTGACATCTCCAGCCTGCCCCAGGCTGATGGTGGAGCAGGAAGAATGAGAGCTTCTGTCTCTGATGTAGCATGGGCAGCAGGGAAGATTACCCCTTTTTCTCCCTCATGAATATTTCTTGTACTCAGGCTCCCGTAAAGACTCCATCCCTCAAGTCCTTCTTCCTGAGGAAGAGAAAATCATCATAGAGGAGACACGAAGCAATGGCCAGACGGTCACAGAGGAAAAGTAAGTGCGGTTTCTCTCCGCTTGCAGATAGATCCCTGTGTCACTTTTTGGGAGGGCATTAAAAACCAATGCCCTCTCCTTCTGTGCCTCCATAGAGGAGCAGGCCTGGTGTCATTGACTGCTGCCTTAGTTCTGGCAAAGAACCACCAGACAATTTCAATGGCTATTTTGTCCCTTTTAAGGACAGGACCACCCTCCCAGCTGTCCTGACATGGCTGTATTCCTCTGGGAGTCTGGATCCCTATTTTATGGCTTATCCAGATGTAGGATAGTGGGGTCAGTGAGGACAGAACCAAACAAGTGCCTCTTATTTTTTTAACTACTGATGTACTGAGCTGTTGCTGCCCCTCAGGAGCCTGCCTGGCACCTGCCTGCGAGTGCTCCCAGCCTGTTCTGTAACTTTTACATCTGGGTGACTCTGTTGAGCCTCTCCCTTTCCAACCCAGTCAGTGTGTTCCTTTCACATTTGATTTTTTGCAGCACAACCTCAAGGAACCAAGGCTGCTTTACAAAAGATACTCAGGCATTTCCACCTTTAAAGTTATTGTTATTTATTGCCATAGCATAAACAAGGAAGCCAAAGTCACGGACCTTTGCTGATAACTCAAAGCAGAACAAGGTATCAAGGTTTGAGAAAAGAGCCCTGAGTTTTGGACCAGTGGCATATAAATGCTCCTGGGCTGTGTTTCTAGAGTCCCCTCCCAGGCAGAAGCCTGATGCTTGGGAAGCAGAATCTGGCTGCAACTTTCCTGTCAGCACCTTCCATACTATCACTGTTTTCCTGCACACCAACTCTAATTTCTTTTTTCTTTATTTTTTCAGAAGCCTTGTTGACACAGTTTATGCACTGAAAGATGAAGTCAAAGAGCTGAAGCAGGTAATTTGGGTTTGATGGTTTGTGCTGGGAGTTGAGTGACAGCCAGCCAATCTGTGCTGGATCATTTTCAGCTGGTCGGTGCCAGGAAAAGTCTTGCTGATGCTGGTCCAATCTTGCAAATTCCTAAATGAGCATTAGTTTTTTTTCTGGTTTACCTTCCTAAATCACAGAATCACAGAATCTTTAAGGTTGGAAAAGATCTCTGGGATCATGGAGTCCAACCATCAGCCCAGCACCACCACTATGTTCACCACTAAAGCATGTCCTGAAGTGCCATACCTACACATTCTGTGAACACTCCCAGGAATGGTGACTCCACTACTTCCCTGGGCAGACTGTTCCAGTGTTTGTCAACCCCTTCCATGAAGAAACTTTTCCTGATATCCAACATAAACCTTCCCTGGCGCAGCTGGAGACCACTTCCTCTCATCCTCCATGCTTGAGTGCTAAGGAAGGCAAGAGGGAAGGAGTAGCTGGTCTTTGTGGTAACATGAAAAACTTTCCCCCTGTTCCAAAAGCTCTTTCATCTTGACCATTCATTTTATAGGGGTCTGGTGGACACCAGTTCTTGTAGACTCAGAGGAAATGTGTCTTCTTCCCTCCAGTCCCAAGTCTGGAGGTGGGAGAAACCATCAGAGGGGAAAAGGGTTCTTCAACCCAAGATAAAATTAGGTTTCAGGGAGGATGTTTCTGTCTGCCCAAAGTCAGGGAACTTCTGTGCAGGTCTGTGAGGTAGTAAGGTTCTGCTTGGGTTATTTGTGGTCTGATCCACTTACGTTCTTCATCCTCACAAACTTCTATCAAATGTCACTGTTATTTCATCACCTCTGAGGCATCAAGCAGCAGATACATGGAAGTACCTCACTGCATAAAGAACATGGGCATAACTGCATCTTAATTCCTTTGTTTTTCACCTTGCAGGAAAACAAAAGGATGAAACAATGTTTGGAGGAAGAGCTTAAATCCAGGAAGGACTTGGAGAAGCTGGTGAGAAGGCTGCTGAAACAGACAGATGAGTGTGGCAGGGAGGACACCGGGCGCAAGTCATCCCTGATTGCTTGAATTCATGGAGAAGCTGCTGGCAGTGGTGTGTGACCTCAGGTGTATTTTTGGGAAGTGGAACTGGATCCTTTGCCTCTTTTTGCTCCTTATTTTGTTGGTTTGGGGTATTTTGTTACCAAAAAAAAAAAAAACCCTCAACAAAAAAGTCATAGAGAAAAAATAGTTTTTCTTCCATCCAGTAAGCAAATAAAGCAGAAACAATCAATCACAACTGAACCAGTAAGCAAGCAGTCCATGATTCACAATTCATCTGCAGCAACTAATACCTCATTGTACCTGCTACTGGGAGCAAATACAAACTCTGCTAGTGATTGTTGCTCACAAAGGCTTGGACAGCAGTTTCCTAGAAGAAGCTTAAGCACTTTTTAATGCTTTCATTCTTTCCAAAAGCACCAGTACCTATTTATTGAATGAAAACATTACTGAGGTGGTATTGAGCAGAGGTGGTATTGACCAAAAAAGCAACATGCTCCTCTTTTCAGATAATCACAACTGGGGAAGCTTTTCCCATCTGTCTTCTTTTTCCCCATTAGTTGACTGTAGCGAACTAGAGCCCAGCAATACTGTAGTTCCTGTGTGGCCTTGATACTGATTAAAATGTGCAATTAACATGAAGATGTTTGAACTCCTTGGGGAAAGCCAGATCTAGAGCACCTGTCAGAGCGCATAGGAAGGTATTTTGCACAGTGCTGCCTCCTTACAGCTCGTGATTAGCACAACAGGTAACTGCTGTTCTGCCCCCTTCCCTTTTCTTACGCATGATGTAGAATTCCTATCCCCTGCTTTGTTTTCACATTGAATGTCCAGGTATCCTAGGAGATGATAATTTTGCTGCGCTTCCTCTTGCAGGACATGCTTTTCTCCATATGAAATGTAAACACTGCTTGACAAAAAAAGCAACCCCAAATGTGCTGGTCCCCTGCTCCCTTCTGCCCACTCCATGCTTTCCATTGCTCCTTCCCAAAGGCTGGGAATGTTCCAGTGGCCACTTCTCCCCACACTGCCCCACAGGGACTTTCTGCTAGGGAAAAGGAACTTTTGCTTGAGATAGGGAAGGTATTTATGCTTTGACAAGAGCTGGAACGCTCCTGAGGCAAGGATGTACAACACCCTCACAGATCCCTGCACAGCTCCTTGAACACAGCATACAGGCAACATGCATATGTATCAGCTCTCCTTATCTTATTTGGTGTTATACCCTAGTTTAGAACTGGTGTTTTCCTTCCTTCCTTCCTTAACAGCATTATAAAAATAACCTTCTGTTAATTATGTCTTATTTATCTCACAGGGCAGCATGGTCCCAGGGTGTGCAGAGGCACCACAGCTCATTACAGTCACACCATTCTGTTGGTTGTGAAGGACATAACAGAGGCAATAATTACAACTCTCTCCTTGCCATTAAAATTCAGCCAGGACATTGCAAATGGTGTTTTGGGAGCTATAGACTCCAAAGCATCTCAAGGAGTGAAACAAGAAACCCTCTTTAAAGGGTTTCTAGAATTTCTAGGGCAAAACAGAGGTCTGGCTACATTTGCCATCCCCAGAGCAGCTCAGCCAGATGGCAGCTCCCCACATCCCTCCCTGGGCACACAGTTGAGTGATTTGGTCAGCAGTCAAGCCCTGCTGCGCTTGTGAATTGTTTTCCAGGAGTAGGACCTTTGCTGCACTTACTGCTGCTTGGGGAGGCCATGCCCAGACCCCTGGGTACTGCCTGGCCCTGCTGCCTGCTCCAAGCTGGCCTGGGGACTAGGCTGCTGACATGCAGAGCAAACCAAGGGCCACCGACACTCCAGGGAGAGGGTGGAAATGTGTCCTCACTGCCCCCAGGCTCAGTTGGAACCCGTGCTATGTACATATGCATGTTTGTGAGATGTAATGTGGTGGAGGGCACACTGGGACTTTTTGGATCAAGCGTTTCTCAAGAGCTAGAAGCCAAAAAAAGACAAGAAAATAAAATAAAAAGGAAAAGAAGCCATGCCAGATGGACAGCAATGTTTCCATATTTACTTTGTTTACAGTGCTTTGTAAATAGGTTCCAGTGAGTCTGTCTTTAGATGGATGTTGTGTCAGCTGCCTTCCAGTGTATCTTTGTCATGTAGGTTTATTTACTGTAAACTACTTATGCAAGTTCAACTTTTCTAACATGTTTTTATTTTGAACAGTTTTTTAATTGACATTTTCAACAAATAAAGGATAAAAGTCACTTCTTAGCCCTTGGAGCTGCTTCCTGTGTTTCTGCCATGAAAGCAAAGCCAGTGCTTGCTCTGTGCATCACTGATTTCCTCAAAATGCCATGGCAGCATCATACCTCTCTGATTTTCTGGTGGCAATACTGGTGTGAAAGGTGATGCTGGCACTTGGACTGTTGCTCCCATCGTCATCCATACCTGCAGTAGGCCAAGGGCACCTGGTCCCAGGGCAAGAGATGCATTTCCATCCCTCAGGCCCCACATGCACTCTCTTCACAAGGATGCTTTATGGAAAACAGACTGCTCTGCTGCACCAGGCAGTTGCTGTAGAAAAGTGACTTCCTGCCTCTTTGAGATTTTATTTTTTTTTTAGTTAGTGTGTGTTTTTTTCTGGCAATTAGGTGTGGTGACAGGATTTCCTTTGGTCTACCACCACTTGGACGTCTCCTGCAGGCTGGGAGTTTTTTAACTCTTTGTTAGAGATATGCCATGGTCTGTGGTCTCAGCCCACAGCAGAAGTGGTGGATCAAGGGCAGAAGGGCTGGATCCTCCTCTCCTTCCCCAAACACAGCCTTCAGAGTAGGAAAAAGAACAAGGAAAAAAATAAACAGTAGCCTTGGGTGCATCATGGAAAAACACTGAAGTCCAAAACTTCCAGAGGGCAGGGTTAAATGGGCTATTAGAAAGCCATTCTTCCCTATGAGGGTGGTGAGGCCCTAGAACAGGTTACCCAGAGAAGCTGTGGCTGCCCCATCCCTGGTAGGGTTCCAGGCGAGGTTGCGTGTGGCTTGGAGCAACCCGGTGTGTATGTGTGTGTATATATATATATATATATATATATATATATATATATAACATGTATATATCTATATCTATATCTATTTTTTTTGTTAGTGAGCTCAGTGTGTATTGAACCATGCAAACACCTCTCCCAGCAGATGTCCATGCTGCTGCTTCGGCAGCACTGCTCATCCATCACCCCCTGTACCAGTCCTGCTGATGTGCCCTGCAAACTCATTACACTCTCAACCCCTTAACTCAGAACAAAAATCAGTTTGGAAACGGTAAAATCCACAGCCTGAGGACTTGCATAGAGGCCTCACGTCAAGGAAAAAAATCGATGTATTGACAACCTTTAAACTTTCCATGGGGAGAGGAAACAGTGCCAGCTATGGCAACAGGCAGGGCTGGGGGAGAAGGACACAGCAGAATGGCAGCAATTGCATCTTGTCCCCTCTCACACCCTACCTCACATCTGAATCCCATGGGCTATTTTTGGCAAGTCAAGAAACAGAGGCAAGAAACAAAAGCCCTGAGAAAGGCAGCCGTGGGGGCAGGGGCTGGGCTTGGTCAGGCAACCCACAGGCAGGGGAGGTGAGAGCTGGCATCTGCTGCCCTAGATGCAGAATTTATGGAGTTTTTTAATGACTGTTTTTCTCCTCCCCTCTTTGTTTTCCTCAGCCATGCAATTTGCAGCTTCTGGATCCCTGCTCAGTGATCTGGGCTGGGGACCACAGCCCAGCCCAAGGTCTCTGGCAGGTGCTCCTGGCCATTGAGGCTGGGGGCTGCAGGAGGCTTCAAAGTGTGCACTGATCAGTTTCTCCCTGCCTGTGATGAGCAGGTTTTCTATGCCTTGTTTTTGGCTACACACACACTCCTCACAGCTCTCCTCCCCATTCACTTGCTCCAAGCTTCTCCCCCTGTCTCAGACCATGCTAGTTTGCACTATCTTTGGTTTCTCTTGTAGCTCCCACCCACAGTCCCACCCTGACCGAGCACCTCCACCTCCCCTGTGGAGGTTTGTGGTTCTTCAGGCAGCCCAGCACTGCCCCCAGGAGCCTAGCCCACAGGGCTGGCTGTGTTTCAGCAGCAGCAGGGATGTGGTCAGACCCACACTACCACGGGGCACCCTGGGAGGCAGCAGCTGCCCAGCTGCAAACACAGCATGTGCAGCATCCATCCCTGTGCTCTGAAGCACAGACATCCCTGCAGGCTCCATGACCTCAGGACAGGCAGGAATTATCCTCTTTCAGTCAAGTGTCCTAAATTCCATTAAAACTAGTCCCCACCCCTCTATTTCATAGCTGTGCTAGGGGCTTCAGCCTTGGTGTCTCACTGCCCTCTCAGGACAGGGACTCTCTGTTTCCTTCTTCTGCCAGTGTTCCTAATGTTGCCTGGCCCTGGCACCTCAACATGCCCCAAGGAGCATGGTGGAATGGCTGTCCCTGGAGGCTTCTGGGACTGGTTGTCCCCACTGTGACCCCCAGTGCCACCCACTGCCCTCTTAGTCCCCAGATGCCAAGCAGGACCCTGTGAAATCTCAGCCTGGCTTTGAGAAGGGTGAGCAGTGTTCAAAACATACAGAGCCACCTATGTCTGAATCCATAAATTGTATTAATTGTGGGGTGATCAGTGGAAGAAACCCCACACTGTGGAAGGGGGAACCATGAACCCTGAATTATGCTGCAAAACACAGCATAATGCACAGTCCTCTGGCACTCAGTCTCTCTGGTTACAAATATAAGATGGGTTTAGTTAAATAGCCTTCATACAAGATGTCAGACAAGAGTGGTCCATCCCCTAAAAAAGTTAGGTACTTTTGGAGAACATCCAAAAAATACTTACCAAATTATTGTGAAACCAAACAGTCCCTGAGCTCTATTGATTTTGAAGGAGGCTGTGCTGGGCACCGAGCTCTGCAATGAGCTGTGCAAAGAACGCCCCTTCTGTCCCACCAGTGGTGGCATTTGGGTACTATGTTAGGACTAGACCTGCAGACTCCAGCACAACAGAGCCTAAAGACTGTCCAAATCTAGAAGCTCTTCCATTTGCAAACTTGTTGGCATCCAAGATTATTTCCAAACTTTGACACTCTAAGTGTGACCGGTACAACCAAAAACCCCAGGCTTGTCACATGTGTCATCTTCAAATGTTTTTTAAAATGCAATCAATGTCCTTGTGCTCTGATCATCCTCCCTGCAGACCAAGCTGGAGAATAGGGTTGGGAAGACCCTAATGTGCAGTGTCACCCAGGTACCCCCTGCCCAAGGGGGCATCTGCACAGTCCTGCTCTCCTGGAGCTCCAGGAAAAATGCCCCTGTGGACACGTCCTCACTGAGAACAATCAGAAGATGCTCTGCACGTGTCTTGGAGGGAAGAAGTAGGTGGTCCTGCCACCCGCTGGCAGGTTTCCTGGTCCTCCTCCTTGGGTAGGAGGGATCTCAGGAGAAGATGCAGTTCCAGTTTTGACGGTGGTGCCCAGTGCCCCTTCCACAGGGTAGTGAAACTGTCCACAGGCAAAGGGTCCTCTGCCAGCAGAGGTGGGAGGACAGTGTGGTGAACTGATTCAGGTCACCAAGAGCAGACCACCACTAGTGCCCTACTTTCTCTCTGCCTTGAAATCTGCAGTCCTCCCTCAGCCACCAATCACCCCTCTGGTGTGGAGCGATTGTCACCAAGTATGAACCCAGCCAAGGCAGTGCCACCCTGAGGAAGTTGGTTGAGTTTCACAGACAGACATGGATGGAAAAAAGGGGGTTCTCCAGATACAGCTGACAGTTGGGGTGGCAACATTGCCTCACCAGCAGCTACCAGTGCTGGGCTTACTGATTCCTTTAGAGAAGATGTTCCTAAGCCTTTAAATGTTTTTCCACTGATGTTTGTAAGCAGATTGGAACCAGAGATATGCATGAACCTAGCTTGGCTGAAGTACCCTGAGCCATCCTACGTTTCTAGGAAAGAAACACTGATGGCAGAGTTCGGTAAACAAAGCTCTTATGACATAACAGGAACATCAACCCTGCCAGGAATGTGGGATGTGGTGGACCCAGACATACAACACCAGCATGTACCAAATCACTGGCTGCAAAAGAATAAAAACTGAAAGCAAATAATAACATCTTCAAACTTTGTTCCATTTGTGTTCTCAGGGCCCCTTGGCCCTCATTAATAAATAACAAAATATACAAATTAAGAAACAAGAAAAACAGAAAGGCAGAGGAACATAAATAAGGGAAAAAGGGAAAGGCACTTTGTTCAAGAAAGTTGAGCTGGATTCCTAGTTCAGGACAGCCCTTTCCTCACTACAGCTTGAAGATGCCAAAGTAGGTGTTGCCGTGGCTGTACTTCACTTTTGTGGAGTCTGTCACATTGACAAAGACCATGTCATCTTCCCGGAGGTTGAAGACACCTCCCACACGGATGGACTGGAGTCCACAGACGGTCTTCGAGTGTCTTTCTTCTTCATGCGTCTTCAAAGAGGTCTGTGTGTTTTGTCCTTTCAGCAAGAGCCGGTCCTCTTCCTTGGGGATATGTAAATAAATATAGAGGGTGAAGGGTGCCAAAGACACTTCCGTGGTGCAGAAGCTGACTTGGGAGTAGATGTAGTAGAGCCCTGCTTCCTCCACCTTCAGTTTCCCCTCCTTGTTGGATATCAAGCTGTTTGTGGGGCCATACATGGTCTCCCTCCACTCCAGCACTGCAGGGAGAGAGCGTGGCAGGTGAGCTCAGAGAAGGAGACTTCCAGTTTGGCAGGCTGATTTGGGGGGAACACACGCAGACATCTGGCCTCAAAGCCTCTGTCTGTCTGTGAGGCGCAGTTAGTGGGGTACCCAGCCCAGGACACCATTCCCAGCCCAGGGGAGCGGGGACCCTTCCCCAAGGCCAGAGCAGATTTAACCCTTGTTTGCTGATCACTGGCTTTGTCAGCCTTGACTAGATACATGAGTGGAGGTACATTTAGCTTCTTTCATCCAGCCAAGTGGAAATGCTTAGGGAGGAAGACTGCCTGTGTTTACCAGAACAGACCAAACACTGTGTCACTTCCATTTGCTGCCTTCATGGACTTTAGAGGGACACCCTCCAAGCCCTCAGAGCACTACCAAAATATGCAGCAACTGCTCTTCAGCCTCCCATCCCAGTTTTTCCCAGCTGGGGGCTGCCTTTCCTCTAGAGTCCTTCCTCCTCTCGGCCTCTGGAGATGGCAAGGGTTTACCATGGAAGTGCAAAAATTAAGATTGCACCGTTGCTATCCCTACCTAAGTGCAGAGCTGCAAGGGCTTAGCACAGTGAGTGCTGTTTGCCATTGCCAGGACCATGGCCCACACAGATCAGGTGATGCCATGGATTTGGGGACACTTTTGGTGTCATCACGGTAGCTCATGTGGTTAGTGCAGATAAGCCTATACAGAGACCTGGAAGCCATGGCTGTAGGGGCTGAGCTCAGCTATGACCTCTGGAATTTGGACATCTGCTTTCCCCAGCCTACAGAGACACCTGGAAGAGCAGCCAAGGGGAGCAACTTGGCTCCAAGGGGAATAATGGGTTCGACTATCCCATGGGTAGTCTTGGAAGAGCCACGCAGCCCATGGGCCCTGACCAAGCATCCCACAGGGATATTTCCCCACACAGAGTTGAACTCACGGCAACTGCTGCTGTCTGGATCCTGCTTTATAGGCTCAACAAGTGTTTGAGCAGGGAGTTTTAAAATACAGCAAGTTTCTCACTTCTCTGATCTTATCTAACACTAAGCTTTCCACAGGTAGACTGAGCACTGGTGAAATGTTGCATCAGAGACGGAAAGAGCAGTTGCCGATTACTGTCAGTTACTCCAGAATTAAATCAGAAATGCTTAGATTGTGAAATCCTTGCCAGATGGAGTGACCAACCTTGCAAGCTCACACTCACTTTGGTAAGCCTTGCTACTGTGGGAAGTCCCTCAGCTAAGGCTAAGCCGAGGGACAGAGCAGCAAGAGCAACCACAGTTGATACAGTGGGATGCAAAATGCAAAAGGACTCAGGTGTTTCTCTCAAATCTGATGTGGCCATGGCTGTGAATAATTGCACCTTGACTAAACCGGTTTGGAGCCCTATGTTGCAACTTTAAAGCCGTCAGCCAGCCCATCTTACTACCAGGAGTACTATGGGTGAGAAGAGGGTTAAATCAACAGATGCAAACGCAAGCAGAGCCCTCCAGCAGCAGCCACCCTAGCAAGAGATGGCCAGGAGAGCAACAAGGTCAATTTTAAGAACAAAAGAAAATTGGGAGGTTGCTTTCCTTAAATACAAAGCTAAAAAGTCTTCCACTCATAAAAAACACTGGAAAGATTAAGCCCTTGTGGTGCATTTCGAGGAAGGGCTCACATAGGGCTACTGAGGACACTTGGGATGCGCGAACCCCACGTGGCACAGGTGCAGCGGCGACGTGACCGCTGGGAGGTTTGCTGTGTTTTGGGGACACGCTTTTGTGCCGGAGTTGTTCTGTCCCGTTCCCCGCCCTTAGAGAGCCATGGGCAGGACTGGGAATGCACACTGTTGTGTCCCTCTGGCTCCCTGGTCAAGGTAGGACCAAGTGAGTCTGTCTTACCTGAGCCTGCCTTGTTGCTCTGCTGACCTGCCAGGTGAACTGCAATTGGCTTCCTCTTCTCTGCTGCAATTTAGAAAGGCCAGCGTTATTGATGCGTTGGCACTCGCTGTTTCCCCAGGGCTCCTCTGCAGGGACTGCAGCACTTAATGTTTCTCTACAGGCCAAGACATAATCTCAAGATTCCACGCCCAGCCCAGAGTGAGGCAGGACTGCACTCAGCAAAGACCTGCAGGTGCCTCTGAGGTAAAGCCTCTGATGGATGAAGCCAGTGGAGGAGATGGTGCCACCTCGCCCACCCTTGGAACAGGACCTGGATGTGCCCACACCTCACCTGCCACAGATGTCTCGTTCTTGTGAGTCACACGGGGATGCTCATGGTGCTCAGGACCTGCAATGTAAAAAGGCCACAGATTTAATTTCAAGCTCAATTTCAACAACTTGAGACTGTCTACTCTGGCACCCAGAACCGCCTGCCCTGGGGAGACAGCCATGCCCAGTGTCCCCCTCTGCCAGCCCACACCGAGCTCAGTCCTACACCCATGGGGATGCTCCAAACCCCAACCCGTCCCTTGCCTCCACACCATGCTCTGAGAAACTCACGGGCTATTGAAGGAAACCCCTTCCCAGGCCAAGGAACTTCTCCTGCCCCAGCTAGCCATGAGTGCACTGGCTACACCAGGAAACTCACCTCTCTGCATTTCAAACCTGGGCTGCTCCTTGGGGGATCCATTCTGTTACAACAGCAAAAATATATGGTTTTTTCCCAAATTAATGATTTTGAAAGTTTCTATATAAAAGATGCTCTGGTCATTGCTAAGGTTGGTGATATTTGGCTCCAACAGCCCTGTCAGCTCATGACAGAGGATATCAGAAGCCAGAGAGCCCCTCTTGTACCTTCCCCAGCTTCACACATGACTATGGGCTGTTTGCAGCAAGGAGTTTATAGGGTTTATGGTCTTAGGTTTTATTCAATTAAAATGATGGGTAAAGTTTATTGAAAACAATAAGATAAACCATTTGCACAGCACCCTCATCCTCCTCCTCACTGGTTGCCAGTAGCTGCTTCCTGGCCCAAGCCTTGCACTGACACCTGGGAAAAGTGGGCAGAAATGTGTTCCCAGTGGCAGGCGGCCACAAGCATCCTCACAGCCACCCAGCAGAGGACTGGAGCAAGGCACCAGACAGCAGAAAATCAATAATTTTCAGACTGGAATCAGGGAGAAGTGCCAAGGTGGCTGTAGGTTCATCCTGCCCACCAAAAGCCACAAACACACCATGGCATGCTGCAGCTAGATGTGCTCTGGTTAAGAGCATTTTAGGAAAAATCAATTAAGATTTCTCAATAATATCAATATAGTGTAAAAAGAATACAGTATAAAAAAGAGCATGTGCTACACAGCCTAAAAGTAAAGAACACCCATGGTTTTAAAAAAAAGCTTGGGGTGAAGCTCTGTGTGTGATTGGGACCCCCTCCTTCTTCAGTGAGATCTTTATCCACCCAACAGCATGTACCTTGCACTGGATGTTCTGGAAGCCCTTTATAACCTTTTCACAGTCCAATAATGTCGACTTCTGACCTTCTGCTGTCTGACATTTCTGTACTTTCTTCAGGAAGACGTAATCTTCATTTAAGCTCAACACCTCTTCCATCTGCCGACAGAGGAGAGAAGGGAGGGTCAATGGGATGTTAGTAGGAAACCTGCAACAGCTGGCAGCAGAGCCACGCTGCATTCCTACCAGCAATAAATCCAGCCTGGGAAGCTCGGGGTTGGATGTTCAGAACTGGGATGAGGTGAGCAGACAACCCGTGGGCAGAAAGAGCTCCCACCAGACACCCAACACAGCATCTGTGCCTTCATCCACTGGGAATCGAACCCATGGAGCTCACCCTGAATGATAATGCTAGGTGACAGGAGGATTGCTCAGGATCTGTGGGATTCACGTTCTCTGAACCCGAGAGAATCAGTGAGAGAAGCAAAGAAAAGAAAGAAAAAACCAATTCTTATCTCAATTGCTGCGCCTCTTGTTGTTCACAAGTGGAATGCATTGTGGAAGATTGTTTACCTGAAGGAAATTGGTAATTGGATTCTGGTGTGAGTGTTTGGATTCATTGACCAATTGAATTCATGTGTGTGTGTCGGAACTGTTGGCAGACAGTCACAAGATTCTGTGCAGTCAAGTGCTTTGTGCAGATTCAGTTTAGATGTAATATAATATAGAACAATATAGTATAATAAAGTAATTAACTAGCCTTCTGATAAGATGGAATGCTCCTCGTCATTTTTTGCCTTCATCGGGCTTGCCCTGCTTTTTCAATAAGGATCTATCTTCTATCACCTTGATAATTAATTTAAATGTCCATCTCTAACTTTCCCTAAAGAAACAGAAATCCCAGTGTGTGGCTCAGGGGTTTTGCCGGTCCTTCCCCAATGGCCTCAGCAGGCAGCTGGGATGCTCACTCAGCCCCTCACCACCTTGTCCACTCAGAGGGGTTTAAAATTTTTTCTACTCGCTTATTGACTAAAAGCATTGCCAGCAAAACAAAACAACATGTAGGCTGGGGCTGAATTGTGACAAGATCCTCAGACTGAAAAAAAAAAATAATCAGAAAGCCAATAAGAAAATAATTAAATGCATCAAAACACTGATTTTTATATTTACACCTGTTTGTTTTTTTGTTGGTTTTTTGTTCCTTGTAAAAACCTAACATTCACTTAAGTGGTAAAGAGGAATGCAGCTGGACATGAAGACACACAGCTGGGCAGAGAGCACAGCATAGGCAGCACTAGGATATGGAGGATCAGATTTTAAGCCCTGCCACAAGTTCTGAAGGCAACTGAAATCTTCTTGCCACCTGTGACTGCACTTCAGCTGCCTCTGATCCTGGGCCATGTCCCCCTGTAGTCACACTTCCCTTTGCCAGAGACCCTTTACACATTCCTTCATGCGAGCCTGCAACCTCCATGTAGTGAAGTCCCTTTCAAGCCCTCTAATACTAAAGCCCCTCTAGCTCAACAGTGTTCTCCACCCTTGTCGATCAGAAACCACACATCTAAATTTCAATTTAAGTTGTAACGACACATGTAAAAATCAGTAACATCCACCGTATCAGTGTATTAGGTAAGAAAAATGCATTCTGGGTTTTAGGCACATATTTTTTTAGCAGGCAGTCATTTCTTGCTTGAAGGAAAGCAGCTTTAGATTGGTGATTTTAGGCATCATGCAGTGCAGCTGCAGCCATGCCAACCTCAAAAAGAGCTTTCTGGACTTTAACTTTTTGGTAGTACTGTCTCAAGTATGGGACAGGATCACTAGTACTGTGTACCTTCAAAAACAGAAGAAGTACTAGGGTCCAGTCTTTTCATCCCTAAACTGCAGACATCACCTGAAGTAAGATGTTGATAAAATCAATGAAATATGAAAAAAAATTTATTTCTGGACCTTTCATTCTCTCAGTTAAAGTCACAGAGCTAATAAGCGCTACAAACCACACCCTCTTGCCCTCAGACTAGCCATCAGCTAGCAGATTTATTCTGTCTTGGAGATTGGTCATTCTCTTTTTGTTAGCAAGGGGAACAGATCTCCCATATACGTCTCATGGCAAATTAAAGCAGAAATGAGAACATGGGTGTGATAAATGATACTGCTGCCTCCATCCAGAGGTCAGCACCATTTTCCACCATGTTCATCCTACTAGTGAGCAGATCTCACCAGACCTGAAGTCAAAGCATGCCAGCAATAAAGCAGGGACAGAGACAACTTTCTCGGCTTACCTTATCCATCTTCATGTGAAGATACAAACAGAACAGCACGGTCCCAATGGTCTGCACTACAATAAATACAGTGAGGAAGCCCATGAACATTTTCATGATGCCAGGAGATGTGCTGCTGATGGGACGGGGTGCCTCAGGGCCATAGGGTTCGTTCATCCTCCGTGCACGTTGCTGGGGCTCCTCCAAATGCGCTGCTTGCAAGTAGCATGAGAACTGCTGTGCGAGCGCCTGCTGCTCAGGGGATACAGGGTACAGCAACCTACACTTCCTGGAAAAAGCTCTTCATAGTGGGTAGGTTTGTTCACTACCATCTCCCAGAACAAACAACAAAAAAGTTGCTTAGACTTTCTTCTCTGTTGCACTTCCAAGCTTTTTCCTACTGTTCTACCAGAAACAGAGAAAGGTTCTTATTTTGTATATTCATATCTGCCCTCGAATCACTCAAAAATATTCCCTGGTGAGTTTTTTTACTGTTGTGGATGAAAGTTCTGTGGCAAATTGCCTTAAAAGAAATGTACACTGAATACGAGTACAGAGCTGCTGAGCAGTACTGTGGGCTGCCAGGGGCTGGGAAGCGCTCAGAAATTTGGTTGTTTCTCAAAAGGGGAAGAATAGCTTTTTCCTTTTGATTTCCTCTAAGAGAAGGATGATTTCTGCAGTGAAGATGCTTGGCTGAGGCAGGTAGGTTGTGCTGGTTTCTGCTTTCCCTTGTGCTACCCCTGGATGATGTCTCTGCCTGGGTAGGCTGGATGATCTGGGAGAAAGGACCATCTGTACAGACATTGTAACTCTGGTGTGGGCACAGCTTTTATGCTCCTTAGCAGACAATGGGACTTCGAGCTTGGTGCATGGCTATTAGTTTGCAGAGACAAGTTTTAGGCAGCTTTCTTGATACCCTAGTGAGGTGCTCACCCTGTACCCAAGGGCACAACTTATTCCTGTTACCTGTATCTATTTACCTAGGCATGAAAAGGGCTGTTGGGAATGCCAGATACTCCAGCCAGCTTCTGACCTCTCAGCATCACTGCCATGCAACTTTGAGAAACCCATGTCCCCTCTACACCCTGACCCCTCTCAAGCTGGCTGCAGGGAGGAAAGGTCCTGTCCCCTGGCTCTTCAGGAATCCAACATTCATGAGTACACGTAACGCAGCTAAAATAATATACCAAGTAAATACCAGGGGGTCCTCATTGCTTGCAACAGGGGACAGACCTAATTTTCTCCATGTAAAGAGAATAAATGTGGGGGTTTCTTGGGTTGCAGAGGAGGGGGGGAGCTGCAAGAATGTGTTGAGGAGGACTGGAGCACTGGTTTGAAGGCTTCAGCAACCATCACGTAGAGTTGTTTTGAAAGTGGTATTCTAGAGATGTTCTTATCAGATGTGCACACAGCTAATACAGGGTTGGATCCTGTTGGCGGGGGGTGCTGAACAGGTCCTGCTTGCCAGCAGTCCCAGGAGAGGAGGGTACATAGTGCCTTTTGGGGCTGCTTAGAGCATCGCAGGATGGAGTCCAGCATCTGCTTTCCCTATCTGCCTTCTCTCCTGCATCCTGCCCTGTGTGGTTAAGGTGTTGTGAGCTGCAAATGCAAATGCTGGTAACAAAGCACAAACACCTCTGCAACTGAATCAGGGTTTGACCTTAGCAGGTCACTTGTGCTCCTAAACATAACATCTTAATCACAAGTATGGGATGGCTACAGGGTCTTTGTGGGCAGCATTTGAGTAACAGGATAGAGGATGCCTTGGGGTTGAGGCCCTGGCTGGTGCTTTGGAGTCATGTAACCCTTCAGCTTGCCAGGACTGTCACACCTCTGCAGTGAGGGGTAGGGCTCATCCTTTGGGAAGAGACTGCCAGCTCAGAGGTCAGCTCCCCTTTTGCCTCCTAGAGGAGAGAGCAGCTGCTAAAGTCCCTCCTCTTGAGTGTCCATACTCTGAGGGCTGCCCACACACCCTGACCATCCAAAGGCTGCCTTGCTGCTCAGCTCACCAGGGCTTTCCAGTCTCTTCAGGAATGTCCTCCCAGCAACAACAAGGTGACCTAAACAGTGCTGGGGATACATTACTCGTGTCTCCAAAGAGGGTCTCCTCAGCATCACTGACCTTTGGACCTGGTCCCCCAGGCTTGAAGCTCTGCTGTGCAGAGGACCAAGCCCACACATAGCCTGGGGCCACTGCCAAGTGCCTGATTTTATTTCTTTTTGCCTTAAAATTGCCATAATCTTTGGAAAGGCCCAGCCTGGTCTCCTCTCAGGCATCTGGTCTGACATCAAGCTCCTACATACTGTCCCTATCATGGCAAGTTTGCCATAGGCAGAAGGCCATGTGAAAATCCCCAATAATACTCCAGACAGCTGGGGGCCACGAGGCCATAGTGGGGAGCAGCACTAGCTCCCTGAAGTTCACATGCTTTGCCTTACACACATCACACCAGCATTTTCCAGGGCTCTTTAGAGTTTCCTCTAAATTTAACACATCTGGGGGAAGTCACTACATGTGAAACTAAATTACATGACAAGTCATCATTTAATACTGTTCCCGAATGTGCTGGGACAGAGGCAGCCAACAACGTGTGAAACCACAGTGCTGAGTGTTGCAGAGAGTTTTTGCACAGCTATTCCTGAGCCCTGGCTTTCTCCAGTGGACAAAACCTTTCCAAAGACATTTCCGTAGAGCCACCCGCTTCACTGAAATGAGAAGAGCCTGTAGGAAATGTTGAAAAGACCAAGTATGCCACTGGTCCTGTTGCATGCTCCTTGATGGAGGCTGGAACCTTAGATGGGCTGACAAGTTTGGTGAGGAGGATGGGGAAGGGCTCCAGTTTTGGGTACCCAGCACAGAACATCACCGTTGGCCACCGGTGCTGCAAACCAGGAAACTGAGTTGCTCCTTGGCAGCACCCTGATAGGAGAAACCAGGTGGAAAATATGACAGTGGGGATCCTGGCAGAGGTTCAGCAGCAGCTCCTCTTCAGGAAACCACTGCTCCACACCTGCAATCCAGCCCCTTGCTGCTGTAACTGGCGGGGAGCAACCCTTGTGAACTGTCCACTCTGCAGCACCTGGTCCTGAGGCTTCTGTGGCTCAACCTGGAGCACCACGGCTGCAGAGCAGGGGCGTTGGATCAGGCAGAAGGATCTGACCAAGCCCTGAGGCAGGCAGACCCCCAATGAGCCATTCTGGCACTGTGGCTATTCAGAGCCAGACAAGCTAGGGACCTGCTGCAGGGTATGTGGGGTTGTTGGCCCCTCGGGACATGCTCTATTGCCACCTCAAATGAATAGTAGAGATGGGGGGGGATGCATATCCCTGACTGTTTGGCTGCTGTAGGAACATGGGGGAGTGTAGCAAAGCGGGGAATACAGTCTTAGGGAAAGTGGGACATGATCCAGAGAGATGATGGGCGAGGAAGAGAGGACCCAACACCAGAAGGAACAGTCTGCCTTCATGAGATAATCCCAGGGAAGATGAAGTCACATCTTCACCTGGTGATGAGCCCATCACCAAGAAACCAATCGGGTTTTCTTTCACGTCCCAAACACTCTGAACGTAACCATACACACCCACCTGTGAACCCAAACCGGTACAGTTCCTCCAGCAGATAACCCTTGGGTAAGACGATGGGAAAATGTGATCCACTGCTTGCATTCCTATTGCCCAAGCTGTGGTATTTCCACTGATCAGCAAATTGTCTCCATTTGTATTTGGGGTTCTGAGTTTTGTTTACTGAGAAAATATCCGGTTGCCTGCCCCTGTGATCTGTCAAAGCCTGGGAGCATCTCTGAAGGCAGCAAGGTGAAAGCTGCTGAGAAGAGAGTGATTTTTTGGGGTTTTTTGGGTGCACGCTGTGGTTTCTTGACTAGCTTTTTAAAATGTGATGGTTGCCGCACATGCTCTTTATAATTAACAAAAGCTGGGTGTTGTGCAGTGCTAAGAACAATACACTCGAAAAGAAGATCTTATTCTGAGTCAGAAAAGGAGTTTGCCTGCAATGCCGTGGGAGGGATGCAGAAAGGAATCAAAGAGAGAAACATAAATTAAGTCCCTTCAGCCCAGGGCCAGGGGCAGAAGGGAAATTTGAATTTTTCTGCCATTTGCTTTTTCACTTCTCTAGATTTTTCACTCTCCTGTACCTTCTGAGCTGTCATGTCTCCAGGACAACCCTGCCATCAGAGAGGAAGAGGGAACAGAAATAGCCAGAGCACCACAGAAAACCACCAGCATCCAGAGAAGGAAAGGTTGCATTACGATTTCTGTTCACTATCTACCTCAGTCAAATAAGATAAAATTCTTGGAGTCCAGAGCAGCAAGAAGCAGTTTCAGGGAGAGAAAAACATGTCAATCCTCATGAAAGTCACATACCCCTATGGAAGAGAAGAGAAGAATATGCTGGTTGTAGCCACCATGGTGGCAATGGCAGGCTGCAGCCCCATTGCTTGCCATGGTCCTCAGCCATAGAGAAACCCATGTGGAGATGAGCAAAAGTTCCAAGCTCCAGCAGATGTGAACACAGCAGGTAGATTAGATCAGATCAGATGTACAGTGTCATCTCTACTGCATTTTCCCTGCAGATGTGAGAGAACATCTGGCCCTCCAGGCATCTTCTCTGCCACCATCCAGAGCAGCAAAGAACAACAGAAAAAGAGCAACAGGGGGTGGCATTGGGGTGCTGCTGTCCCTCCGAGCAACCCTGTTCCAAGGGTCACTGTCCCTTGTGCCCCCTTCCCTCCTTACCCCCTCACCTCCCTGCCCTTCTGTACAATCCACAGTTGCACCCTGAGCCAGACTTTTCCCCTGAGGTGGAAATTGAGGTGGGTAGAGAGCAGGGAACCGCAAAGAAACAAGCCCCAGTGACCCCACAGAGGATGGAGGGCCCCGAAGGGCATGTGGCTTTCATGCCACATCTGGGTGACAATGCCAGCCTTGCTGTGCTGAGCCACAGAGAGCACCTGGCCTCAGAACTGCTGATGCTGAGCTTTACTGTAGCTGCGAAACCACAAATGGCACTAGAAACTTCTTGTTGTGAAGACTGCACCTATTTCTCCCAACTTCCTAAAAATAGAGCCCAGTGTGGGGAGGCCCACGGCCCTGGCCCTGCCAAACAAGCCCCTCTTGCCTGAGTCACGGCGGAAGGGAGCAGAACATCCCCTGCCTTCCCCCATTCTCGGTCAAGTGTTGAAAGCTGCTTTCTCTGCATGGGGTGCGGGGGCCTGCACCCATCAAAACCACAGTGAAACGCCCCGGCGAGGCTCTGCCTTTTCATGTTGTGAAAGGAGAAGGGAGGAGTGGGGGAAAGCAAAACCCGGGGTGGCTGCAGGGCTGGCAGTACCAGTGCTGCCTCCCACAGCATGGCACGATGGGTGGGTGGGGAGGGTCCTAGCATCACCTTTGCATCTCTCCTTCCTCTCTGCCTGTCCCGTTGGGACAAAAAGGTAGACAGAACTGCCTGTTCAGCATCCATGTGGGACACACAAATGAAACAAAAGCTTCAGAAGGAGAGGGAGGATGCTGTTGTTCCTGTCCCCACTGTGGGGCTTAGCCCAGTCCAGCCACGACTGCAACTGGCTCCAAGCACTTGCTGGGCTCCACAGACAAACCTTGCCACTACCCAGCCTTGCCACAGCAGAGCCACCTCAGCTCCTACCACCCCACAAGGGTCCCTGGCCACTGGCTGGGACATGCCAGTGGATCAAGGCATTGAGCCTCATGGATAGCTTCACAGCTCTTGACCAAAGTCCGGGAGGAGATGTCATGTGCAGCTCTGGGATGGATGGGATCCCAATGATTTTGTGGGGGTTCGTGTCCTGGGAGGTGGGTAACACACAACCTGAATCAGCTGTTGTTCCACTCAGTCCTTCTCTCCTTTCCCTCCCGCCATAGGTAGAGGTTTGCAGTGAGCCTTCACCGTGGCTGAGTCCTGGGCTAGCTATGCCTGGTTATTCCACTGGGGCTGCACAGTGACACATCCTGCAGGAAATCATCTGGATCCTGATTGAAACTTATCAAGACATGAGCAATCACCCCAGGCAGAATTGGCAGCCACTTCTTCAATCTTTTCCTGTTTCTTCTCTGTTACACCACAATCCCCCTGCCGTGGCAATATTAATGCAAATTACCCATCTTTTCCCAAACCCTTCACACATCAAGCTCCACAAGGCTCTCATCACAGGGCTTTCTTCACTGCTATGGGAATCACATCTGTGGCCCTTCACTCCTCCCCCTTCAGTCTTTGCTGTCATTTATCCTCTCTCCTCGTTGATCTTTGGATCTCCTGGGGGGCTTGTGCTCCAACCTCTAGATAACTAGGATCCCATTGGGGTCACACATGGCCCCAAGGTGAGCAAGAGCGGGTGACACTGCTGTCAGTGGCATGAGATGAGCCAGGAAGGGTGAGCAGCCAAAGGTGTGCAGGAACACTGCTCTGACCTGAGAGCTTAGTGGAGGAAATCCTCAGCCCCTACTTGGGACTAACCAACCCCATGGAGAAGGCAGCACCATGGGCAGGTGGAAACTCACATGCAGCCATCTCAGTCTGGGAGCCCAACCAAGACACTGCATGCATGGTCAGAGGCAGCAAAATCAGTCTTGAATCTCTTGCAAAGCAATGCAAAGGCAGAGTAGTGCTGCCTTCCATGCATGTTTACACACTGCAGTGGCATCACACAGCCCTTTTGCCTCGGAGCTGTAAGCCAGGGTGCTCTGAGCAGGTCATGTCGGCATCATGTGGAGCCCTTTCCCTACATGCTTCCACTCCTGTCTCAGCTGTGGCATGATGATGGGATTGCTCAACCCAGCTCCAGACTGAACTTGCTCCTTGGCCAGGCTGAATACCTACGGCTCTGGGGCATCATCTTGGTAACAAATCCCCCATAAAATCCCTGTGAACCTGTGAGAGGAAGAGAAGAGAGCAGAGAACAACTCTGCCATCTACTGATTCCTCCAGCTCCTCTCCCTGCCCGGTCCACTTCTCCCTCGCTGCCTCACACAGCCATCTGGAAAACTGTGGCTAAAAATGAAGGGTCTCCAGGCTGGAATATGATGCCACAGGAGATGCCAGAGAAGCCCTGCAGTCAAGCACACATCCTGCCTCACCTGCCCAGTGGCCTAGGGATGTAGCCACAGTTCAGGCTGCAGAGGCAAAAAGAGCAAAGTAAAGCTGCAAAAGCTGCTGCTCACATAACAATGTTCTTTGTTCTCATGCCAGGGACAAAACCTGCTCAGAGAAAATAAGAAGGCTGGTTTCCATAAAACACGGCTGTTTCAGGAATTCCTCTGTCTGATGAGTCCTCAGGTGCCGGTTTCCTTTGCAAGGAAACGGCACCTCATGATTGGTGAGTGCCTTGTCAAGGTTCACAATGGCTTTCCCCACAGTCCATGGGAGCAGGGCTGGCTCAGTGTGTGCTCAGCCCAAACACCGGCAGCCACAGTGGGGAAGAGTGGATGACAGCCCCAAGCAGCCTGGCAGTCCTGACACCCTGACCAGAGCGGGTGCAAAACCTGGGCTTGGGCTGAGCACTGACCTTGCTCAGCTGGTTCTGCTGATGGCCAAAGGAGCATAGACAGCCTCCAGACAGAAGTGAATGGGAAGAAACTTTTGTAGAAACTCCTGACTGAGTACAGACATCTGAGCAGCACAATACCCTACAGAACCATCAGAGATAGCTCCAGCCTGGGTGGATCCCAGCCAGCAAGGCTCTGACATGAAAGCAGGTCATCTCCAGGAGGATGCTGCAGCCCCAGCTCCTGCATCCTGCTGATGCTGGGAGCAAAGCTGCTACAATTTCCAGGTACCAGAGGCTCTTACTGGCAGGTAGAGGGTGCTTCTTGGAGCACACTGTTTATTTACACAGGCTTGGAGACCTCAGTTCATCTCGTATTTATCACAGGGGCCAGAGGTACATCCTGATAGCATCTGCAGAACACCAGCCCTTCTTGCATCCCCATGCCCGGCCTCTCTCCCACCATACTCAGGCTGTGACAAGCTGGTGGCTGGAAACCCCTGAACATGTCAACTGCTTCATCCTTGCTAGAGCGTCCCCATGAGATGTGAAAAAAATTGTGTAGAAAAAACCAGAGAAACATAACTTGTTCAAGCACTCTGTTTCAGGAGATGATGGTGCTAAAAAAAACCCAAAACAGAGATGATTATCCACACGCAGGTCCCCCATGATGAAGTCACACCAGAAGAACAAGTTTCACATGGAGAAGACTCCTGCAAACATAACTCATGCACAATAAATCAGACACAGGGCTATGTGCCTCATGAGTGGATGCTACTTATGGGTCCAGATCACCACATCAAACTGCTGGGCCATGGGATTTCAGCTTCTTTGCTGGTGCCCAGGCTCATCCAGAGTCCCCAGTAGCACATCCCCACAATCCCCTGGAACAACCATGCCCTTGCTTTGGCTGAAGAGACCTGGCCCAGGGACACACAGATGCTTTTCAGGACATATGTTTTCTTTCCAGAGCAGCTCCCTAATAAGCCCAAGCTGTTGGACATTTTTCTTCTCACTCGCTTGAATGAGTCACCAAACCCCAGAGGCTCTAATTCTCTTTTAGCAGAAAAGCAACCTTATTTCAAAGTGGAAAGTCTTTGGCCTGAAACCCCCTGCACAGCTGGAGGGAAGTATTACACAGAGGTGATGCAGTCAGAGAGGCTTGAATGCTGGAATGGCCAGATGCTGTAAAATACAGTGAAAGGAAAACCCCAGACACCCTGTTCAAGGAAAACACTACTGGCTCTAAGCCTAAGGACAAGGAAAAAAGGACCATTTCTCCCCAGTGTTCAGGGAGGGGAAGATGAACATGCAACAATCACCATTTTGCTGAGCCACAAGGAAATCTACCCACGTAAGTATTGTGTTGTCATCTGTATGACAGTAATTGGGGGAACCATACCGGAAACTGGGTTCAGTGGTTGGACAGGAAGGAAAGCAAACCTAGAGCACATCCCAATTTGTGCCCTCAGCATCAGCCTCCTTGCATCCCCTTGCGGGCCATGGGCCAGGCAGAATGTGGATCCTCTTTGCCTTTGGGATCTGGGCATATGGATGGAGAGATCTGAAAGGCAGGACGCCCACTTTCTCTTGCTGCCTGTGTCTGGTTCCTTATGATATCTTAGAAAAGTCACCTGGTCTCAGTTTCATCACTGGTGAAATGAGGCCTCTCTGTTGCTGGGTAAAGATCCAGAGATATAAACAGCCAAAGAGATTTAGCCTATCTAGAAAATAATCACTATGCCAGCTCTAATCTGCAGAGCAATGTAATTTCAAAGTGTATTGTATCTCGAAGTAAAGGCTGCAGGATAAGCAAAATTTTTTTTCCTCCACACGCTGAGTCTGTTTTGGACATGATGGTAATTTCAGAGTCATATCCAAGCCCTTATGTCAAAATTTTTTCATCTTATCTCCCTCCACTGACTTGTTGAGTGGCTGGGTGGGCATCTGGCAGCAAGGCAACCCACCACAAGGTCTCAGCCCTCCCATGAGCTACCCCTGAGTTCCTACTCTGCAATGCAGATCCTGAGGAACATCACTGTTCTTCCTGGCTTCCTTACCCAGGAATTCATCCTAATTTTCCAAGAACTGAGCTGAATCACTACAGCTATTAAAGATGTAGTGCAATGCTGGGTCTTAGTGCTGCCACAAGCACACAGCTGTGAAGCTCTGTTGCACTGACACATGATGCAGAGAGACTCTCTAAGTCACAGCCTGGATTTGGTGCAGGAAGCCAAATTTACCCCAGATTTCCTTCATAACAGCAGAGCATGCAACCTCTGGAGTAGTTGTTGGGGGTCTTTGAAAAGAGGAGTCAGGTGGGGTTTTTTTAAGTTTTGCAGGGCAAAAATATCAAAGGAACCGAAAGTAGGTTCACACCACAGTGCCCACCCATGCAAAACTATCAAGAACCACAAAACCAGGTAATTACACAATCTCTTTCCAATGTTTACTAGGTTCATTTTCTGAGCACTGGCTGCTGCTTACAGCAGCCTCAGGAGACTCTAGGTAGAAAGGACCTCTTGGTCTGCAATAGCCAAAAAACCCATTGAGCTTGTCCTAGAGGGTAGAAGCATATGATTCAGGTTTCTGAGAATGAATCCTAGTTTTCAAATAATCCTGAAAGAGTTTTGTACAAACCCAGAGCTCTCACAGCACCTTCCTTCACATACCTGAGATTACAGGGAGAAGACATAAAGCAACATTTCCACCCTGAGTGGTGAGGAAGGACAGGCATCTCTCAGGAGAATGGAGCTGAAGTCCAAGGTGCCCTGGAAAGAACTGTTTGGCAGGATCAGATGTGATTGACAGCAGGCAACAGGTATCTCTAAGGCAAACTATGTCCTTTAAGCCCATTTCAGGAGCTTCCAAACATTGTCCCCACTGATATCCACACCAGGTTCCCCACCTGGTGTGGATATCAGGTTCTCTTCGGTCATGGCTAAAAGCACTATCACAAAAAAAAGAACTGGATAATCACTCCTTGCTCCAAGTAGATTTACCAAAACCCTGATATATATCTCTCCAGACTTGGGAAGAAGCACAATTTACAATCCCTTCGCACAGGTGGGGGCATGCCACCCTGCTTTCATGGCACAGGAGAAGCAATATTCCCTGGAAACCTCCACTGAAATGTCCTCTTCATAGCCTGTGAATAATCTGTGTTCATAGGATGGGGCAACTTTCGGCTCCACCCCAGAATGAAGAGGAAATTTCTTCCTTAACAGCCACCACTACAATCTTTTGCAACGAGGTGGTTCCTGCTGGGTGGCCACGTGCCGGTAAGTCCTTCATAAAATTATGCCTCAGGCAGGAGAAAGGCCAGAACTCTGCATGGGAAATTAAATGCTCTTGAAATTCCATAGCTGTCTTGGGGATATTAATGCACAAAATTAATGAGGAGGCCTTGAGGGTTTCATACATCTGTCCAATGTGCAGCCTTGGTGAGTATGAAACCCGAACATTTGATGCTCTGGGATGTGATTAAGGCCAAGGAAGAACTAGACACAATTGTCCAGACACAATTCCTGATTTTCTGCATTCCTGCAGGGTGTAGTGATGGCAGGAGCTCTCACCTGGATTGGCAGCACATTGCCCAATGGTTTTGGTCAACACGCACAACATCAGAGGATGTGAGATGGGGTTGCATGATGCTCAGTACACACCATCACATGGAGCAAGGGCTGGAGTATGATTCCAGCCCAGCCCAGCCGGAGGCTCAGGAGACATAAGGCATAAAACCCATCCTACATTAAGATCAAAGATGCAATTCTGATCTCCAAGAGCAGCTGATAACCAAGGAAATTAAGGATTTGTGCACATCAAAGTTTGCTTGTAACTTCCTACACTGGGGGTTACATCTAGAGAGCTGCATTTCAGAGAGACCTGTGCTTCCTGCTGTCCCCCACAGCAGCCCTGAGCTGGAAGAACCACAGTTTGGTCACACACTGCAACAGAAACACTTCTTTCTCATTGCTTCACCTAGTCTGATCCTTGCCGAGCTGCTCTACAGCTTTCATTTCCTCAGCCCTGAGAATTTGTTACTGATTAAGTGCAGTAATGTGGCACTTCTCCAAGCTGAACCTGATGGAAAGTTTGTCTCCCACACTACACTGTTTGACAGCAGCTCTGGGACAAAATGTGGCTCCCTGGGAAACAGTGGTAGATGTTGAAGATTGGACCTTGGGAAGAAGATATGGCTTGCCTACAGTCTGTTACTGTCACCTTTCAAGGACTAAGGCATATGCAGAGCACTGTGCCTCGAGCAGCCATGAACTTTGCATTGTTCCTCTTCCACTGGGTATCGCTGGTGGCTTTACCAAATATCTTCCTCTTTTATCAAAAGGCAAAAAGATATTATTTGTGTTCCTTGCCCTAAACCATTACTAATTCTTGGGTCTTTTACTGTTTATACAGCCAATATACTGTTTAAATATTGCAGCAGTAGTAGGGAATGACAAATGTCAAAGTCCTTGGGTTCATTGAGCATCTTTTCATTCTGAACATCTCCACAGCAGATGAGGCCTGTCTGGATGGAGTCTCTTGGAATTAACATGCCAGCATCGTGACACGGCATCTGTCACCCAGGAGCTGCACGTGCATCTCTCACAAGCACCAGGAGTGCACTGACAAACCAGAGGCAAATACATTGCATACCCTCAGGCACACAGAGCAGCAATTACCAAGTGCTGGAATATGCAGAAGTAGTCAGACATTTGGATTTTCTGTTTTCCCTCCATCCTAGAGGTGGAAGTAACGTGAGGCAGGAGATAAAGAGAAAAACCCCAGAAAGCAAAGAGAGATGCAGCATTTGCTTGACCAATGACACAGAGGACTATACACACGTGTGAAAACCTGTTGCAGAAAAAATACATATAATAACAGGATGAGATCAAGCAACCTACTCGACTAAGCCATAATGACACAGCTGGACTTCCCAAGTTAGGAGGAGATGCTCATCCTCTGACCTTGCTGCCCACACACCAGCAGCACCCAGGCACAATACAGAAGCCCAGCAACCTCTGGAGTGTCCCTGCAGAATAAATAATCGCAGACAGCACAATCACCAACACTATAATTTTTTCCAAAGAGACCAGCTAAGAATACATCAAATTTTTTGAAGAGAGATTTAGGGAGGTCAAAGCTCTGAAAACAAACAAAAAATAATGGATCACATTTTATCCCTGAATATTCAGTTACACAGCAGCACTGAGCATTCAGAAAAAATGCAAGACCAGACTAATTTCCTAAATGGGCAATAACAGCATCTTCTTTCATGGCATAAAGACTATACCCTCTCAGTATTTTTCCTGTATGCTAGATGAATTAAATAGAGCTACTTGATTTTAGAGCCACCAAGGAATTAGACTGAAGTGAGTGAAGCCATTGCTTCCAAAGGGCTCTAAGAGAAGTTCAGAAACAAACCAGATCTGAATGCAGGCTAGCAAGAAGGGCTCTTAGTTTTACATCCAACCACATTAAACTGGTTATTACCTGAATAATTCATCCAAACCTACTTCTGAATAACCATAAATCACCAAAGTAGCTGTCAGCTGAGACAGCATCAAGAAGACACATCAAGAGCCAATGTAACAGCTTTAAAAAATCCTGCAAATGCTTAGAATGGTTTGACTGGTTTAATTGCTTAAATCAAGCCAAAATCCAATGTAATGACACCGTTATATACAAAGAATATGTCACAAACAATGCATCAACAGAAATGCATGTTTTACACAAAGAAGTAAAAGTGGTCCTGAGGCAGATGTTCATTTACATATGTATTGATTTAATTATAGATTTCTCTCTCTCCTTTCAAGGTTGTGAAAATGAACACAATCCTAGAACTAAAAAAATGAACACAATCCTAGAACTGCACAAACTGAGCCAGAGAGACAAGGGACAATAATTGCTTCCAATGATCATTCCTAAAGAGATGTGCAACATTCCCGCTCTTATCGACTTAAACAAATTCAGAGGCATGGGCAGGAATGCCACATCTGCAGCTCCTGATGCTCCACTGCATCTGAGGGAGCCTGTGTCTGCTCTCATAAGCATAAAAGGTAGAATCGGGCCAGGAAATCCTAGGCTTTTCAGTCTGTATTAAAGCAGATTTTTGTGCCTGCTGCAGAAGTGTGCATGAGAGACCTGGTGTTGGATTTGTACAGGGGTGTAAATCTGGCTCTTGTGCTCCCCAGTTTGCAAAACGACAGAAAGCATTTTTCCCAGTCAAGGAGCAATAGAGAAGGCTCTTATTTCGCTGAAACCCCTCCCTTCCCAAGCTTCTTCATAAAGACAGGCAGCCATTCTCATTAGTCACTGTTACACGGTTGTTTTGTGCCCTGCAGCCTGTCTGTGTGGGAAAACTGCCTGGAATCAGAGCAGCCTGGCAGCCTGCTGCAGCATCAGCACCCTGCAGGATGACTCCAGAGCTGCTTCCCAAACTGTCATTTCTCAACAGTAGTTTCAGGCTGCCTTCCTGTGAAGTAAGAAAAAACCAAACAAACAAACCCCAAACAAATACGACTGCTTTTTGGGATATCTCTACACAGTCTGTGGGCAGACTACAGGTTTCTGTGCAGGCAGGGTTTCTGTTTGCGCCTGTGGCAGGAGGATGCTGCCCAGGATGCCTTGCAGGGATGAGACACATCCCTGACTTGCTGTCTGCCCACGTCTGTGAGCTCCACTGTGACTTTGCCTCCTGATCTTCCCTATTGTCCCACCATCCTACAGGTGTTCCTGCAAGACAAGCCCCACAACAGTGTGTTTTGAAGGGCAGACCTAGAAGCCTCCTCTTCAGACCCAGCTCATCCTCCAGCCCTGTCCTGACTCACGCCCTATCAGCAGATCAGCCCTGGCATGGGGTGGGGCAGGGGGAAGGAGTCCCACAGACCAACTCTGTTCAATGCACCACCTTAGTGGTGATACATGCAGATTTTATGCCTTAAATCCATCTAATAAACTGAATTCTCTGTAATCATTTTTTTGGTAGGAAACAGTGGTGCAGCCATGATCCTGGTCCTACAGATTTGAACAAACCCAGAAAAACAGCCAAATCGTCCAAGTGTTGAGTAATCATTTCATGCTCTGCTTGCAAATGTAGATTTCAGCAAGAGGGTGCTTAAATCCCGCATGGAGCAGAGTGGAAACAGGCCCAGCCTCTCCTGCCCCTGCTCTTTTACTCAGAGTAAAACACTCACCTTTGTGCTATGCAGCAAACTCAGTTTTTGGACACCCAGAAGTGGCACAATTCTTAATGCTGTTTTTCCAGCAACTCTTTGTCATTTCAAGCAAAATAATGCCTGACTGTTCTTGCACACTTACAGTAAGCAGTCATTAGTGAAACCTTGGAAAGGAGGAGGAAAAGTGTGTTTTCATGCTAATCTTTTCTTAAAATGTGGCATAAATCCAGCACCAACAAACAAAGTGGGGTGGAACTGTGATAGTATCACATGCCACAAACATCTTGGTTATGTGACAGTTTAACTAAAGCCAGGAAGTTTTCCTTAGAATTGACTTAGTCTACCTTGGAAAAGAAAAAACAACTTTATGCATCAAAAAAATCTGGCTGGAGGACTTTCCTTATTGCCCATCACTTTTAATTAGCTGACGCGTTTTCCCCTGAAGTGGGTCGAGCACAGCACCCAGACTGTACACATTGTTCCTTGGCTGGGGAGCAGCACATGGCAATTTCTCTTATATATCATTTATCCTGCACATTCTTGAGACTTGATGATGTTTGGGCAGTTCAGATGGACCCCATGGAGCATGGGCACTTCTGCACTGCTCTCCAGGCTCAGGGTGACAGCGTCCAACAGACAGCTGGTGCAAGATTATTTTAGGCTGTGCTCAGTCACTAGAGATGCCCTTTGGGAGTTCAGTACATTCAGTTTCCTTCCATCCACTCAATTTGTTTTTCTGTTTGGCAGAGGGATCCATCTAAAGTAACACCTTGCTCTGGGAAAACATGGTATTGGGAGCTAATTGATTGCTTTATAATTCTGAACATAGAAACTTTTTACTTTTGTGTGGGAAAGAGCTGTTATTTTATCCCCGTCTCAGGTGGAAAGGTCATAAGCAGGAGCTGTAATACTGTTGCATTCCAGAACAAAATGCTGCTTGATAATATTTTTATAAGCCTGTGCTGATTCCAGCATTAGCCTTTTGGAGATAGATGGGGAAAACACAAATGTCCCTGGTCAGACACAAATCCAGAGTTTGCAAATCTGGGGCTGGGGCAATGGAAAGAGATGGGGGTACAAGAGGTGAGGATGAAGGTCAGGGAAGCAGCCACTTTTCTCAGGGCTTTTGCTGCGCCCAACTTAACCCCCACCTAGAAACCAGGCTAGGGGACAGCATGAATCAGCAGTGAATTCCTGGCATTGAGCTCAGCCAGGTTCATGGTGGCTCACAGGGGACCCTGGGCACTCCTGCTGGACCCTGTTTTGGGGAACATCACATCTGAGTTGGCTCACGTTGGCTCAGACAGCTCCATTATGGCTCCAGGCACCTGAAAACATCCTCTGTGCTGTCCTGGACAGCCCAGCTGCTGCCTGCTCAGCACTCAGCTTAGTTTTGCACCTCCTCAGTAAATAAATTGTGATCTGTAGCATATGACCACAGTGCAGTTGCTTGTGCAGCTATATTGTCAGCCCAGTAACACACAGCCCTCTGACATGGCCTGTGATACCGAAACCCCTCCCAGATACCAAGGCATCAAAACCACCAGTTTGCACCAGTTTTCTGCCAAAATCCTCCAAGTGTAATGATATATGCTAGCTCAAAGGAGTACCAAACCAAACTGTCAGTGGTTCAGCAGCTAAGTGGAACAGAGCCCTGAGCCCAAAACACGCAATATTTTAAACCAGGCACTGCAAGAAAAAAGAACACAGAACAAAGTGGTGCAACAATGCCTTTACCCTGGACATTGCTTGCTAAAGCCTGCAAGAAAAGGGGATTAAAAACCACAAGACAGCAAAAAATTCCAGTGACGAGTGAGTGTTTACCAAAGGCTACATGCCACATGGGTACATGAGGTGTCCCTTGCTCACGTGGGATGAGACAAATTATTTGACACCTGAACAGAAATGAAAGCAAATGGAAGCTCATGTTTCCTTTGAAAGGGATGAGCATTCCTGTATTTTTTAAATATATATAACACTTTAGGTTTTTCTCTCACAGCAAAAGAATCTCTCTTGTTTATCACAGCAGTCTGGGGGCTATTTTAAACACTGCTAATGAGTGACTAAAGCAGGATGGAGTAGCTAAACCAGCTTGCTGCTCCCAGCTACCCATAAGGTTTTTCTAACCATCAGAGGAGGACCCGGACCAGAGCCAGCTCATGTGAGGAGTCAGAGCAAGGCACCTGCCAAGTGTCCGTGTCCTGGGACACCGATTGTGGAAAAAATGCACACCCGTTCCCGCAGCTGAGTAAAAAAAGGCCTAGACTCCACACAGGGAAGGTATGTCCAGTGCTTGAAATCAATCTCTGAGACTAATGCATCTCAGAGATGTATTAATCTCTGATCAGAGCTCATAAAGCATGTAGTTGGCATGTCATCTGTCCATCAGAAAAAGACAGGAGAAAAGCTATCTGTGCAAACAAGTTATTCCTGGATTAGAGGACACCCAATTCAAGTGGTTTCTCACAGGGTCAGTAAATTAATAGAAAATCATAAAATCATTATGGTTGGAAAGACCTCCCAGATCATCAAATCCAACCATTAACCCAGCATCACTGTGTTTACCATTAAACCACAGCTCCAAAGCCCCATCCTCACACTTTAGGAACACTTACAGGAATGTAACACCTGGCCCCTTGTCTATCCTTCGGAATAGTCTTGGCAGAGGTCCACTGGCATTCAGGGGATCAGAAGCTGTTGAAAGGGGAACATCCAGCATCCCTTCTCCCATCACCTCCAGGACTAGCTGCATTCAGAGAAGGGACCGAAGATAACTGGGAAGTACCAGATTAAAAATGTGGGTGTTAAGTGGTAAGCGCTGCTGCCTACCTCTTGTCCCCAGCAAGCCTCTCCTGTCAAAATGCAGGCTGAGTTAACATTCAGGCGATGCAGTCAAACCACCACTCAACACTCACCACAGCTGGCTCATCGATAGAGGCAAGAAGTGCTCTTTCCCAAGGTTTTATTCCAGCAGAGTAACACAGTTGCCGGAGGACAAACCCGGGGAAAAGAGGATGAACAACGTGGAGCAGGCAGCTTATAAAGGGGAAGGGGTGGGGGGGGCGGAGCTAAGGGTGGGCAGAGGGGACTGGCCACCAGGGGTAGAGAGGTGACGGGGAAGGAGAGTACATGCTGAATGGGAGTGAAGAGAGTCATTGGAGTATAATAGCAGCAGGGCAGCACAGGAACACAGCAACCTCCTGGGCTTGAATGCAAGAAACACTCCACTCCAGACAACCAATATTCTAGAGGAGCCTATATGTGTATCTATATTGTCTTAATCTATACACGTACAAAGAAAAGCCTACCCGATGTAGCAAACTGCTGTGAAACGTTCAAAACTCTCTTATACTAAATCATTAAAGGCAAATTGCAGTGATGGGTTAACCATGTTTATTGCAGAAGAGCAGTGAGATGCCATAAACCCAGGCACACTCTGGTGCATGGTGCTGTGATGGTATAAAACAAAATTTCAGAACAGCAGAGCCTCTGTGCCACAGCCCTCTATTCCATCCTCATTCCTCTAAAAGTCAGGGAAGAGAGCAAGCACCCGTGTGCCTGGTGTGGAGCCTGCACTGGCAAGGGGTCCAGGGACCTTTGAGCTACTTGGACACTTGTTCCCTTTCCCCAGGTCTGCCAGACAGCTGGACAATGGGGACTCAAACCTTGCAGCAATAGCTCAGCATGACCCTGTCAAGGCAGAGCCACTGATGGCTCCTGCTCTTGCAATAAGGGACACACATTTAAAAACAACGGGTTTTTTTCCCCCCACAATGTCCAATCCCACTTGTCTGATTCACCAGAAACAAGGGTTTTATAAGTAATCTTGAATATAATCTATAATAAAATCTACATATATAATCTTGAAGAACTATATTTAAGAGCATTTAAATAGACTGTCTTTTCAGACCTTGCAGGAAAATTATATAAGCATTTTCCTTTGGAAGGGATGGAAGAGGGAGGAAAAAACCAAATCAATAGTTTTAAGTAATAGAATTATAATTCAATAGAATTATAGCACATGCCAGTATGACAGATGTAAACAATACAGGTTGGAAATCTTTGCTGTGGCTCGTAGAGGAAGTCAAATTATATTACCATGTAGCCTTAAAAATCAGGTAATTAAGTGACTTGGGATAACAGAACTACTTGGATAAATATTTGTAAACTTAAAAGAGAAGAAAGGGATTTTTTGTAGAAATATTAAAAAGGAGTGGGTTTTTTTTCAGTGCTTATCTATAGCAAGACAGGACATCGGTGTATCTTTTATTAGTTTAGTTAAAACCGTTCCCCTTGTGATCTCAGATTGATGTAGAACATGTAACTGCTAGAGCAAACTTGTAAAATATAAAAAATAATTCCTTTAAAAAAACTCAGTTTGTGAATTAGTACCATAAACACCTGATGTTGCTAAACTCATATTATTTATAAAATTACACAAGGTGTTATAACTGGAGCTGTGGCAGCAGAGATATCTGATGTAACAGTCATAAACATTTATACCAGTTTAGGATTTGTTCTATAAAAATCACAAGCTCTGCCATCTCAAAGGTCAAATTGCCTTCAGCAACTACATAGAGCAGTCAGAAAAAGCTAATCATGCTCTATTATATTAACGTATAACCAATGAAGAAGGAAAAGATAAACCCACACAGCTTATTTACAAAAAGAATCTCCTACACCTGCAGAGAGGCTGGGAAAATAGAACAGTCCTACCTGCAGACTTTTGCTGAATGGTATTTTAATTGCACCCAATAAGAATCAAGGTTTCCTCAGAACTACTATGAATTCACTGCTTTCTAGAGGACGATGATACATTAGTGAGAGGGCAAAACAGAGCCTTCAGGCATAAGTATATTATATACTTTCCGAAGAGTATCCCTAGGAATTGCAAGTACGGTCATAAATTGCATCACTTTCACAACAAAAATACTGTGCTTTGCTGGCCTGTGGTTGAAGTCTCTTGCCAGTGGCCTAGACTATTTTAAACAATACGGAGATATCAAATCAAGCTAAGAAGTTGCAGCATTGAATTTATGCTAACTGCATCCCTGCACTTTCTGGTTATCAGCTGCATTGATAAGAATTGTACTTCTTATCAGGAGGCGGTAAATTAATGAACACAGAAAGATTAAAAAGAGCAGGAGTCCTTTCAAGAGGGCTACATGAAAAGCCTTAAATAGACAATATATGGCCACAATAAACATACTGCCCATGTTAATACCACAAACATTAGAAATTATTGTATAGAAATTACTGAATAGAAAAGTATTATTTTGTCATTCCCCAGACAGTAAACAGTACGTGTATTCTTCCAGCTGAGAGAAAAAAAAACACAGGATAGCTGCAGTAAATTTCTTCTTGATTCACAGTTGCAAATAATAAAAGTTCACAGAAATAACTCTCTCTTTCAGAACACAGTAGAAACATTCAGTTGCTAGAAGTACAAATCTCGTCTTCTGTCATGAATCTGAATACCTGAAAGACACAGCAGCATCAGGACAGTCAAACAGCACAGTCCTTGCAATCTCTTAAGATGTTGTGCAAACAAAATCGCACCTTTGGGATTGGCGCAAAAGAACCCTTACTAGAATAACCAGAATGACCTATTCAAAGTATCCCCAAAACATTCCACATCAAAGAACCAACAACAGGGTATGACCAGTACCGAGAGACTAATAAAAATAAGGAAGCCTGAATGCTTTGGGAATAATTTCTTAGAACAACTCACCCAGAAGTATGGTCGGTTTGTTGGTGCAAACTGCAGCAGTGCTACCCCATGCATGCTAGAGGTATAAAGCAAGGGCTGTTCTGTCTTTCTGAGATCTGAAACTTGGATAGCGAGTGCAAAACAGGCATTGTGAAATGGCAGCCTGAAGGTATGAGCACAAAAACTAAGGTGGATGGGGTAAAAAAATCCCATGTATCACATTTTAGTATAATGTAGTGGTTTGTTTTTTTGGGGTTTTTTTTTTTTGTTAGTGTAGTTATGGGAGGTGGTGGTTCTATCTGGGGGGACAATGAGCTTTTGAAATATAAAAGCAAACAAGGAAGATCTTCAATACTACATGCATAAGCAAGACTGCTGTCTGATTTGTTCTAAACTTGCTGGTTTCTTTACTCACCTGCAGTGGCATGGCTTACACTGGGATTTTCTGAGCCTTGGTAAGAGCTTGCTTTCCTCTCTTAAAAAAAAAAAAAAAATTAAAATACTGGGGATGGGCAGAGATTCAGCACAGAGCTAAAAGTAGACCGTAGTTACTAAAGAAACCTTGCACTTTTGCAGCCCAGCCTATAGCACAGGTGCTGAGGAGCTCTGTACTGTCTGGCACAGCAACATACACTTCCATAAATATAAATATCAGCTGTTCTTAAACATGACACAGAGCAAGAAGAAGTATATTTAACAGATAGAGCCAGGAAACAAGGACTCCTACAGCTGAACTAAATGTACACATCCTAGGGATTTGCCAAAGACTCTTTGTGAACATGGATCCAGCCATTTCTTATAGATCCTTGTTGGGTTGATTATCACAAGGATGGTGTTAGATGTGTTGCGCTTAGAGGCTCCTGAATGTTCAGAAAGGCCCTGTATACATCCTGAAAGAAAGAGCTTTAACTGGTAATGGCTGGAGAATACTGAACTGTTTAATTTCATTTTCAATTTGTTCCTCACTCATTTTCTTTCAGAATTTTTGAGAAAAAAAGTCCACTGTTGTTAGCAGTGCTTCCCTGATATCAACACAAGACTAATTTAACAAAATAGCTCTTTTTCTGAAGGAGTCAGTTCCTGGGGCTCCCAAGCCTTGATAGGCTTGCATTGCCCCCTTGGGGGAAGAGGGCACCTTACCTTGTTCTTAAAATGAGATCCCAGTTCAGACAGTGTCTTTAAAGAAATTAAACTCTCATTCACTACCTACACAAAGTCTAGGGTGAGTGCCTATGCAACACATACAGAAAACCTCTGCTCACATACCATGAGCAGACAGTTTGCATTCCAGCTGAAGATACAGCCACTCTCCCTTTAACATGAACAGACAGGCATTAGACATTCTAGCAGTAATGAGTTAGCAAAACACATACGATCAGGGTCCTCATAACAACATAGATCTGTTGTATCCTCATAAGAGGAACTGTAGATAAACTCCTGCTTGTATCTGCAGGCAGTCTTTAGCCCACATTCTGCCAAATTCCTGCAGATGCAGTTTCGAAACTTGGTATCCAGGAGGTATTTCACAGCTGCTTATTTTTCAAAACCAAAGCCTCAGGATTGCTTCTTCACATGCCCAATGTTTTTTGTTTAGAAGCACCAGGAAGGACGCACTGTATTTCTCCAGCAGACTCCCTAAACAATTTCACAACCCTTTTCCTTGCAGACCAGTGTCAAGCTGCCTGAGTGGGGAATGTCCAGGAACAGCAGTGCAGATGTACCCCAAAAGGCATCAGTGCTTGGGCCAGGAAGCCTGACCCCAGAGACCTTCTCAAAGGCAGAATTACTCACAAGAGAACAATTTTATGCAGCAGATCTAGATGCTGTGGGGACAAAAAATAACTTCAGGCATCTTTCCGCTGTGCACTGGTAGTACCTAGGATTTGGATTCCTAGTAATTGTGGATAATAAGGAACAATCATCACCGTGTGAATTGCATTAGCTTTGGGAATTCTGCAGGGAGCAGACATAGCCTTCGGCAGGCAGGGCAGCAGCACCTCGTGGCAGGGTGCTCTTAGCCAGGAGACAAGGCACGGCTGGTCCACCAGCCCCTGTACCCTCACCATTCCAGCTACAGACAGAGACTGGGAGGGGGAAAAACCCCTGGCCATGCTGGTAAGGGCTGCAGTTTCCCACCCTGTACTCAGAACATAATTAACAGCCTGCACAGTAAGAAAGGCTGCTGAAGGATCTTTCCTGGCCATCCCTTTCTGGTCCCAATGAGGGAGCATCTGGTATACACCACACCTAATACCCAGGTGTATTAGAGATTTAGATAGCACTATGAATAATGCTTATAGTCACTTAAAATGTCTCCCCAATGTAAGCCAGAGGTGAAATATTGTGCGAGTAGGCATAATTTTTTGCACATTATTTGATTAAGCCATACTATATGATTCCAAGTACCACAGTACATACCAGGGTTATCTACTGTAAAAGATTTCTGAGAGTTTGCCAGAAGTCGGATCCAGCTTGGAAAGCTTAGGAACAGATGGCATTATTCTGTCACTTTACATCAGATGTCATCAAAGAATAAAGTGATAGTATCTTCTTACCTCCCCCAGGAGCTGAACTTTGACTGATATTTTGTAACCTCGCAGGTCCAGTCATACAAGCAGAACTCGAGTGTTGCTTCATGGTGCATTCTTGCATGGACGTTAAGCACCTTTCTTGCTGCAGAAGGCCAAGAAGAGAACTGTATTTCCTGTCAGAGATCAGCTCATCGGCTGCATGCAGGTCAGGGAGGGTGTGAGGATACATTGAACCGGTGACACTGGGAGTCCCAGTTGGAGGGAAGGGCCATAAATCTGCAGGTTGAGCTGGACGACTCTGCAGAGACGACGGCTGGCACTGGCCTACCACACCAGCAGTGGAAAAACTCAGAGCAGAAGTTGCCATGCTTGTTGAAGAAGATGATGGATATGGTTTGTAGCAATGTGATGAGAAATTCCACTGATGGGGAGACATGCTGTCTACTTAAAAAGAGAAAAAAAGCATCTGAAGTCTCATCAATTCTTACTTTTTTCTCAAGGCAAATTCCAGGGACTTCTAAGGGAATGCTACAAGATTGCATGTTCATTTTTACAGAAACAGAAAATCACTTTGGTGCTGCTTATCTTAAAAAATCAACCTCAAATTCATAATAAAAGCAGATTAAACCACCACCAATCTTTCTAGTAAGTATTTCTACAATAGTATGTGTACTACACAACCACCAACTTAGGCAGGTTTTTGACAGCTGCAAGCTCAGACAAATATATTTTTGTGAAGATGACCCCTCAAGTCATAATGCACTTATTGCATTCAGCAGTGATGGGGACACTTGGCTGGAAAATGAAGACCTAGTCCTGCCAAGAGGCCCATGGAAAGCTTAGGAATGACTCCAGCAATCACAGGGATTTACCCAGGAATTCCCAGCTACACAGCCTAGGGCTTTACAAGGATGATTCTCTTGCTTTCTCTTTGCAAACAATTTCAAATTTAAGCTCAAGGGATCTTAAATTCCTTAGTAAAAGCCAGTCATCCCCATGAAGCACCAGGCTCACAAGTGGAAAGGAGCTCACTGTTTTTCAGGACAACAGTCTCACCCTTGTGCTTTGTGCTCAGGTCTTGGGGGTTCTTGGCATTGCTGAGAGCTCTAGAAAAATGTTCATCTACCATGCTGTTAATGTCCCCTTGGAAATAGGTGAACACCACGCTCTGAGATCCCCATTCTGTTTTCACAGGCTCTTTGCTTTTAGTCAGCTTTGGGGAAAGGTTCCTTGTTTCTTCCATTTTCAATGACCAACAGTCCCTGGAGAAAAAAAAAAAAAAAAAAAAACCAACCAAAAACAAACAAAGAAAACAATACCCAAAAAACACAAACCAAGAAAACCAGACAGGTCAAAGAGACAATATTCAGCTTCAAGTGCCTAGTGAGTGGTGAGCCCAGCTTCCTCCCAAAAATGGCAGGGGCCAGAAGAACACTTAGTAGTAGGAACAGATTCTCTGTTTTTCTGCTTTTTCCATGCACCTCTTCTTTACTGATTTCCCCATTAGATACTTCTAAAATGAAATACTTGGACAGAATGGGCATATCTACCCACCAGCTTTCATTTCTCACCCTGACTTTTGAAGTCTGGGCTTAGGACATAGTACTGTGCGAATGTGCCCTCTGGAAGAACTGAAACACTTTAAAAAATTATTCAGAGGCGGCTCTATCCCAGAATGAAGTTCGGGATGAAGTTATCAAAATGCTTTGTCCAATTTAGGTTTTTTGTGTTGTTCAAAAAACAATTACAAAGTGAAAAAAAAACTAAAAGAAGAGCAACAAAAAACCCAAACCCTCCAATACTACATTAGAGCTGAAAATAATAATTTTTAGATAAGGTAAAGTCTGAAGTACCTTAATCACTGTCGGCACAGATGCCCAAAACAAAAAGACTTCTAAGAGTAATTAGTTGCTTCACCTGTTGGAAAAAGACATTCAGATTAAATTATTGGAAATTCAAATAATGCCAAATTCAAGCAAAAAAAACCGTCACAAAACAACAGCAAAAGAAATAACCTTTTCTTGTTTGAAACAACTTACCTAGGAACATGGTGGTTCTGCCAGCTGCTTAAAACTTTGGAGCAAGACTGCTAAAACATACACTGTGGGTCGACCAGAATTTACAGACTTAAGGCAGGAACTCTACTAAAATAGTTTGCAGGAAGTCAACAGAATAAGGCTCCTTTTTATTCTCTTTAAAAATCTCTGCTGCCAGGTACGGTAAGAGTAGGACAAGGATGCCCTGGAGAAGCATCATTTTCATGCATTTGTACAGTTTCTGGCCACAAGGGAGCAACTTCCCAGCCAGAGCTCACAAGTCTCGCTCTAATAAAAATCATATTTAGCAAGACTCAGGCTACAAATGCAGTGAAGTGCCTGCTGTTTCTATTCAATTTTTCAGTCTCATTGTCAGCTCATGACACTCCATAGCATAATTGATTTACCTTGGTAGCAAAAGGAAGGCTGTTATTTTTCAGAGATCAGGGCAACCTTTAGCCAATAGCCAGCCGTACCGCATAAAACCTCACGAATCATTAGATGTGTTTCCAACCACCTAACTCTGCAATACACACCACTGCTTAACCCAGTTCAACGCGTTCGTCTGATTTCTTTCCTAGTCATACATCCCCTAATCCTCAGAAACTTCCCAATAAACACTGGACTCATCTGTGTCTCAAAGGATACCCTGATGTCCCTGTGAAGTCTGCCTTCAAATGGTTTCTCAGAATTTTCTTGCACGTGAAAAAAAACTGCTCAGGCTGCAAGACAAGTATTCAGAAAGAATTAGGAAACATGAGGATTAAGGTTGTCAAACCATAATCTATCCCCATTCTGATGCTTAAGCCTTCACCTAAAAACTTCTTGTCCATGTTTATTATTTGCTTCCATATTTAGTTTTGCTTGTTTACCTCCATCTCCCACCATGTGCTCTGTTCAATTCTCCCTGACTCATGGTCACTTGCTCAGCCAGCCATAATCTCCTATCACCAACTGCTAACTCATGTCCAAACTCAAGATTAAAGGTCCTTAGTCCTTATTTTAGAATTTCTTTTGCTTTGCTCCATCCTCCTAAATTCACCTAAACACAGCAGTGGGAGCAGGACTGCAAGGTCACGCACTGATTCAGAAGACAATATTTCACAACTTTAAAACTGACCCAGCTTTCCCAGACATAGAAAACTTAAAGAAACACTTCCTCCCAATGTACAGGCACCTTTCTAAGGCCATGAGGGGAAGCAGGAACTAGCACAACCCAGCCACATGACTGGAAGGACTGAGCACAGGAAGAGATGCTGTTTTTTCCCCAGTCTTGTTTTAGGAAGCATCCTGCAATTTGGGTTAAGGAACTTTACAATTGCTCAGCCAGGGGCCAACAATTGCCACTGAAAATTCCAATCCAAGAATTGGCAGAGACATGAGCAACCAGGTGGCTTGAGAAAGGACAAGAAGTCATCTTGACAGCAATAAGCAAAGCAGCTTTTCCTACTCTGCACCAGCACTACACATCAACCTAAAATTTAGGAAGCATTAGTCCTGGCCCAGAGGATCACTTTTCCCATTCTTCACTCAGTACAAGCCATTATGTCTTTGTACCACTTTATTAACATGCTTAACTAGCTCCTGACATTAATTCTGGGCTCCTTTGGCATTGTTTATTTGTGTGGAGCAGCTTGTGTGATTGTGACCAGTTAAAATGCTGGGAAAAGAAAGCATTTTAAAGGAAAAAAGGTCATTTATCTCTTTTTTTCCAGTATTTCCCTTAAAAATCTCTTGTGCTTTCCAACTAGTAGGCAAAGGAAGTCTTGGTATAACCGAGGTTACATCTCAGTCCTCTCAGTGATCATATGGGCATAAGGATTCTAATGTCCCAGGAGACAGGACCTGAATTTGCAGCACTGTAGTCTTCATTACCTGCAATTACCTGAACTTCCTATTATTCCAGCACCCAGCACAAGGTCTGCAAAAGGCAGAAATCCTTCCAACTTGTGTCTGACACAAACCATTGCCAAAATAGAGTAGAAGTGGAGCTCAGGATGAAATGGACTCAGCTTGTATCTCACTACTCTTAGAATGGGTTAATAATGGCAAAATAGTGCAAGTATTCGTCCAAGTTATTTCTCCTTCAAGTGGACAAGGACCCATGGTCAACACAGGCTTAAGAGTGGCGGCTGTTAACAGCTCATCACAAGACCGAATACTTTACAGTATTTTCCACATTCCCCACACTTGCCAGCAGTATTAATTTAGCAGCACTGGAGCATCTGACAGGGAACACTTCATTCTTGATTTCATGTAGCTCAAACCAGTTTTAAAAACAAAAAAACTCCCACTTCTCAAGTATTAAACCACAATTTAACAAGCAGGCATTCCCTCTCATCAAGTTACTCCTTGAATAAGGGAACATTTGAGGAAGTCAGTGAATTCTCCTACCTTAACTCACTGTCGGTCAGATTTTCCAGATGTGGGACACTCATGTTGTGTCCAGCAGGTCGGGATCCTTCCTGGGCCTGGCCAGCTCTGTGTGCACTGTAGCGACTGCAGCAGAAGACAAGCCACGTTCATGAACTCCCCACACTTTCTAGCCTCCAGCTGCACGGAACGAGGCGTTTCCTTCAGCCTATCTGCTAAGAATGCATGAAATGCACTCCAACGAGTCAACCAGGTTAGGAGGTTTCAGGAATGAGGAAAATAGGATTGTAAGTAGGTTTGGGTTTGTTTGGATTTTTTTTTTTTTTATGACAATGTGTATACAATAAAGAGGATACTGTGGACTTTGGAAAAGTTTGGAGTAAGATGATAAATGAGATATGGCAATGAACTAAGCTTGCTCGGGACAATAAAAGATTTTTCCTGTGTTACAGAATATTCACTCTTAAATCAGTAACAACAAACACCTGTTTTCAATCCAGATAAACGGGATAATCAGTTTTCTCACTTTTCTTTGCTGGATCTGTTTTAATAACTACAGGGAAGGGAAAAAAAAAAGAAATCATTCTTGTTCTGGTTCTGTAAGGGCTGTAGCAGGAAAGAGTTGTTTTTTGTTTGTTTTTTTTTTTTTTTCTGTAGCAAGTTTACCAAAACTAGCAAATTCCAGCCATTCCAGAAACGCTGAAACAGGGGCAAACTTGCCAGTCTCAGCTGGAAAAAACACACTGAGGAACTAGTCAACAAACTGGTGACATTATGTCTTTTACAGAGTAGCTTAGGAGTTTGTTTACTCACCCAGAAAGCTGGAGCACAATCCAATTCCCTCTGTCTAAATACGTATGAATCCGCCCTCTGCCCTTCCCAGAACAATTTAACTACCAGGCTGGGAGAGTTCCCGTGACGGTGCTTAGTCTTTTATTGACACACTGCGCAAACACATTTTCATTGTAAGACAGACTGGATTCCAGTCCACCAGCAGTGCAAGAGTCTTCAACATCTCCACTGCTCTATCTCATATGGCAGAGATTTCCTCCGCTAAAGCTTTTCAAGACCTTATTTGAGATCTTCCTCTCACGCTGACAGTTAAAGCTCTCCTCAGGTTAAGATGGCATCAGTTTAAAGCTCCTGGAAAGAACTACATGGCAAAATGGGATTTTCATCCCTATTCTTCAGTACAGGAATTGAATGACTGATCTCCAGTGCTTTTGAAGCAAAGTGTCAAAACTCTGAAGAAAAAAAATTTAAAAACCTCTGAGAATAAAAATTAAAATTCTACTTGTCCTTATTAAAAACTTCTTCACAATCTCAATTTTAAGTACAGTGTCTGCAGTGATCCCTCCTGCTCCTTTTCTCTCCTTGCAGGTCCATTAACATCCCAAGCCAAGAAGAAGGCTGAGACCAAATCCATATTCCCACAAATACCATATTCCCACTTACAGTTCCAGCAACGTGTCTACTGGGTCCAGCTGGAAGCTCTGGCACATTAACATATGTGGTTAATAAACTGAAGCTCCTGTGTACCAAATGCTATGGTATCTTTTACTGAGGAAAAAAAGACAAATACGTTACCTTGAAACTAATCAGCAGAGACTTGTTCTGTTCATGAGTTTGTTTATTAAAAAGGTAGTATAAAACACAACCCCTTTAAGAAACAAATCAAAGACAAAGAAAGGGTATTCTCAGATGCTGTCACAAGTCTAGACATTATTCAAATAGCATTTGCTTTGTAATGTTGCTTTTTTAAAGGATAAATGAAAATTATTAATTTATTGAAAGAAAATCACCTGTCAGAAAAAAAATCTGAGTTTACTTACTGAAAAGTTTAATCAAACAATATACTTTTCTTATTACAGAATGAGCAAAAAACCAGTTTACTGCAAAAGATTTCATAATTCTATAAGTATTTTACAGAACTTTCAGAGTATTCTGACAGTAAGATGTCAAGCTATAATGAGCACTACAATACACACAAGTCAAATCAACACAAATACACAACTCACAGAATTCATTTACCATACTGCAGTATGTTTTCTCAAATGCAGAAGTAAAAATAAGAATTTTAAAATCCAACTAAAATCTATAGGAATGTATTATTTTTTTTCAAATTTGGTTTCGTTTAGTTTCAAGAATTCCAGGTATGAATATTGATGAAAGGCAAGTTCAGGTTTCTGTGAAGCATCCAAACACCTTCAAGTTTTCTTGAGTGAATTAAGCTAACTATTTGTAACTGCTAATATGTTAACCTTAACTGAATAATGTGTAGGACGTGTTTTAGCTAAAATGCACTGCATTTAACATGCTAAAGATTTTAAGTGAATTGCAATCCTTATACAAAACCTAAGCTGTACAAGGGACTGAAATTCAATTAAAAAATTTTTAAAAAGCCAGCAGGAGAAACAGATAAACATTTTGATGCAAAATGAAACTAATTCCCTCTTTACACCAGTATACGAACATTTAAGAACCTGAAAGAAAAGAGAAAACCTTCTAAAAAGCCTTTTAATTTGAGGCTTTTTGTCTCCAGGTGTCTACCTTGGCCATACTCCTCCAGCAACATCATGTCTGGTGAATACCTGTAACTCCATAAAAACTCCTTCCTGCAAACCATTGAACAGCATTTGATTTTAAAGCAAACTACCAATTTATCCTGAAGCTAAGCAATTATTTTGGATCGTTCAGAAAGTGATTCTGCCAAATTATGCTGAAGGATTAGTTAATACTCTGTCGTATTGTGTTTAAGTGGCTTTTAATTCATTTTATTACACTGAAAATTGGTAGAAACATCTATTCCTCTAGTTCAAAACTGAGCAAAAATAATTATCCACAAATTGTTTCAGCCTGCTGCTAGTTATTGTTTCCATCATATACAGAAGAAAGGAGACAGATTCTCTTAAAATTAACCTGTCACCAAAACCACAGGGATGGAGGAACATGCAGTATACATAAACACTGGAACGGGACCTAAAAAAACCCCTTAGAAACTGAGCAAAAAGGTTGTTTTTTCACTTCTAATGAGCAAGGAAAGTAAATAGAAAACACTTTTAATTAAAGAAAAAAAAAAGAGAATTCCTTTAGGGTTTTAATTTCTTACCAATTTAAGTATGATGCTGATCACTAAGAAAAATATTTACATTTAAAAAGCAACTCCACTTGTTTAGATTTGTTAAAATTTCTCATTAAACGTTACTGCTCAATACTCTAAGAATTTCATAATCATAGCTCAAAATAGCAATTTTAACTTCTGTGAAAATTCTTGATTTTTGTTCAGACTGATTTATAAAAATTTCATAAATTCAAAATAATTTCATAAATAAATTCAAAAAAGAAAATATCTAAAGAATTTGGTTTTAATGAAAATCTGCTGAAAAGACTCACAGCTGCATTAACCTCTCCTTGGATTACTAAACGCCTCAATAACTTAATGAATAGTTTATAAAAATATATTTTTACATTTTAGTGGGGAAAATGGAGGTAGACAAAAGGAAAATACAAATTTGAGTATAATTCCACACTTGAGAACAACATATTTGCATGGAAAAAGAGCTTTTATTACTTAAGAATCCTAGTTAATAGGAAAGCCAGTAAAGCATTTGGTCTCAGTCTTTGTTGGTGCTCTGCTTCAGTGTGAGGTCTAAAGGAGAAGGTGAAAGGACTAAGAGCACACTGAATTTCCGCACCAAGCCAGTCAAATTTGCACATCAGCTGGAGAAAGGAACATAGAGCACACACAGCAATTCCTTATTTTTCAAAGTCTTATTTCAAATACTAACACTAACCTTGTTCTCCATATCTGATACCACGGTAAGACTTCATAGAACTTTACAAGTTTTACACATATTTCCACATGTTTCCCTGTATCAGTTGTAATTCCACTGTAAAACAAATGATTTAACTGTGTAGTGTTACACAACTGGGCTCCCTTAAAAAAAAAAACAGGCAAACAAAACGCAAGAGTAAGAGATCTAGAAGCTGGAAGGAAAAAAGAAAACTGAAAAAGAAAGAAAGAAAAGAAAGAAAACTGAAACCAATACTCACCACACTAAACTACACTCCTCATATGCAAACACTTCCAGCTCTCAAAGGTCTGTGGTGCTTCTTACCAATATAAATAATTAAGGCAGAACCAACACAACCCAGGAATGTGTCTGAACACACCACTATGTGCAGCTACTAACCAGGCAGTGTTCCAGAATCCCTGAATTCTTCAAACACCTGCTTTACTGAAACACACAATCCACACACTTGGGAAGAGGAGAAAATGGACTTTTTTTTAGCTGGCAAGAGCTACATCTCTTCTTTATAATGCAACTCAAAATGGGAAATTTGTCATATCAGCGTATTATGAGCCCCCAGACTTTTAACTCCTAAATTCAATTATGACAGCTATTTTTGTCACAAAAGAAGTAACTTATAACCACAATGGCAGTGTTAACTTAGATGCTCTTGTTGGCATAGCCACCCACACATATTGACTATATATTAAAAAAAATCCCAACAAAATAAACTTAGACAACCATCTAGAATTCAGGAAAAAAATCTGTATGGTAATCTCAGAGCAAAAGGTTTGAAAATAACAATCAGAGTATTCTGATTACCTCATAATGGAAACACAGCATCTATAGTTTCTTGCAAACCCATATGAATTTAAAAAGTTAAAAGGATCCTCCTTGCAAATGTGTACTGGTAGTCACCCATATAAACAGCATGCTATGAATTTTTAATTGTTTAGTGCCTAAATCCATGTTCTTCTATCCTTACTTATCAAAACAGTGGAATTCTAAATTAAGAATGACTATGCCCAAAACAGCTCCCCCCAGTTATTTTTGAAAGTCTGCCACTTACTAAAATATCTTAAGTTAGAATCTAAGTCCTTGCTTTTGGAAATATTTTGAAGAGGACTACCACTTGCTTTTTCCATATAAGAGCATTATTTGAAAGCATATTTTAAAGTATTCTAACTTTTGCACAATAAATTGCAGCTTGAGCTGCCAAAGGCATTTAAATTTTACGAAAGATGGAAGATCCTCCCCACTGTGAAGAGCATACAGAGCTAAATGAAAATGTTGAGAACTCACATTCATCATGCTAATAAAGTTTACAAAACACCTTTAATATAAAAGCAAGAATAATAAAGCCACCAAAAAATCAAAAGCCTATTTTGATACCTACTGCATACAGACCATGAGAGTGTAAAAACAATGTTATTATGGCCTAGAATACACGTGTTCATGCACACCTAGTTTCCTCGAGACAATTCCAGCCTCTAACATCAATAGAAGATCTAAAATGGGGAAAGAAAACTTCATTCGCTGAATGCTGTGATTTAATAACCTCTCTGCTCTCAGTTTCCCTTAGGGTTGCTGTGGCAACACTGTCTGCCACTTTCTTTAAGCTTGTGACCTGATACTACTCATCTGCCACCTAATACATAGCAACACATTCAAATGCATTCACCCTATCTGGATCCCGGCACATGTTCCATAAAACGATCCAACATACCAGAACACAAGTTATTGAAATACTGAGTTCCAAGGGAACTTAACAGGAAAATTAGCAGTACAATCCACAAATCCTGTAAAAGCTTTGCACTACATAAGTTACGTATAGTTACATAAACGTAAGGGCTGGAACATATTTCACACTCACATCATGAAACACTGACAAGCACAGTTAGAACAAAAGAAGCCTGATGAATTTTACTGTGCTCTTGAAAACTTGAGTTACTTCACCTGAACAGCCAATTAATACAAATTTTTAGAACCCCATTAAATGAAAACTTCAAAGCACACAGTTGATGACATTCTAATACACCTATATTTGTATGAATATTGCCTGAAGTCACCCTGAAGAAAGGGAAACACTCAAACATCACCCTAAAAATCATGCTTTCATAAAGCATTAAAGATGTTATGTATCAGCTTCACCATCACTGCCTGCAAGGCTGCTGTCTGTGGATGGAGCTCCATCTTCATTAATACCCCCACCATTATTCTCCCTCTTAGGAGTGTCATCATATGCATCCTCCTTAGGTGTGTCATTAACCTCTGGAGGTTGTTTCCCTTCGGGCAGTTTAACACTACTTGCTGCAGAATCCGAATCAGATGTAGTCTGCTGCTCCTTTGCATCAGGATCCCCTAAAAATGACTCCCACACCTTGAGCCTTTCTTCCCTTTCTCTTGCAGTCTCCTCCACCTGTAAAAGAAGTGTTTATACACATCATTAGAGTCATACTTGTCAAAATGAGTATTTACACAGATGAAAATAAACAAATATTTATATTACAGAAATATCTCAACGTTGACTGTGAACTAATGATCTGTATATCCAGCGGCTAATCCTCTAAGTTGACGTTTTCAGTACTCAAACAGGTCCTCTAATTTTTTGCCAAGTTGAATAATTGAGAATGATTTTTGGAGACATTCTACAGCTTTTGAAGAGAAGCAAGATAACCCAGGCATGGGCAGGGGAAGGGTACGGGAACAGGAATGCCAAGGACTCCTAGAATTTGAGGAGATTTACTGTGTGGAAGACATTGGATAAAATGGAACCACAAAAAGCTACCTGATAATCCGTTACACCATCCCACGTTTCAGCACTGAGCTGACGACCACCAAACCATCTTCCATTTAGAGTCAGCTTGCACAAATCAGCTTCTGTTGCTTCTTTAAATGACACAGAAGCGACGCCATCAGGGTGCCTCTGTAAGGACAGGCAACTTGCATTTCATAACATTGTAACTAATGCATTCATTCCAATGCCCTTTATGTTGTCTTATAAAATCAATCGGGATATAGCTCCATTCTGATCATACATAATCATGTTTGAAAAGTTCAGTTTTCAGGTTTCCATACGTTGTTCTACTGGCAAATAGAACACAATTTCTGAACACAGAAAACAAAAATTCTTTCAGCTAGCTTGGCTACAAATAATGTATCCATACTTTCAAACTTGTAACATATATCCAAGCTCCTGGGAAGAGCTAGTTGCCTTTACACAGGCTGAAGTATACAGGTGCTTAGACATTAAGACCTAAAAGTTTTAAAGTACTGAAAGATTAAGTCAAGTTTTCATTAAGTAAACACACCCAAATGAATGCTCCACTCATATTTACAGCAGCCTAAACATTTTGCAGCTTTGCACATTACATCAATCCTGCCAACGCAACATATAAAAATACCTACATCAAATATGAGAACCTTCTTTACTTGACCAAACTTTTCACACTCCGTCCGCAGATCTTCTCTTATCTCATTTAGCACTAGAGGGTCCTCCTACAAAGCAATTACACAGCTTTAACTAAAGACAAGCACTCTCTTCTCTCAGCTCTATTTTAGCTCCATCAGCAGTGGTACACATCTGTCCCTCTGTTAAAAGTCCATAAATTAAGTGCTATTATGCTACATTTTCAAAGCTACCCAGGAGTTGGCAGACAGCTCTCACTTGCATTTAATAAATACAGCTATTTTGTGCTCATTTCTCCATTCTGTTACTGTTGTTTACTCCTCTTTCCATCCCAGACAAGAGTATTGTCAGATATATAGGTTTTTCAGACAGTGAAAAACTCCGACTTGAAAAACACGTTTTTATCAACATTTTCTCCTTGCTTTTGGAGAGAGATGAATGAATTTAAAGCAGATGTTTGGCACAAGAGAACACCTTTTCCAAACAATTTAATTTTGTTTAATTTTGTTTTCATCCACTTAGAATTTTGCTACAATTTGTACGTCAGAAAGTTGAGACACGTTAACTTCTAACAGCACAATCTACAGAAGGAAACAGCATCTTCCTACCTCAAAGTCCTTGGGGTGAAACATATTCCTGATAATAACGATGCGTTCATGCCGCATTCGAGTTGTCCCATCTTTCTTCTCCGGCCTCCAATCCAGCTGTCTAATGAAATGAAGCAACAGTAAGAAGATATTGTTGCGGCCCTCTTCAGTTTCTACGAGTATTTGTTGAAAAAAAAAAAATCATTAATTCCGCATTTCTTGCAATATATTAATATATATTTTGACACAAAGTCTTAAGTTATTCTTCTAAAAAAACACAGTAATTACCCAGGTTACTACTGCTACAAAGCATTTGAGGTTTTAAGGTACTTAAAGGCTCATAGAGGGAATATAAATAATTTTTGAAAAATTATCAGTATCTTTTAAACACTGAGAAAACATGTATGAAGTATTAATTCCTTCCTAATATCAACTCAGATAAAGGAACCATCTGTTTTCAAGTGCAATTAAAATGTCAGCATTTTACCATTTTTTGCTAACTTATTCTGGAAAAAATGAGATCCACTATTCCCCTAGATAAAATTCAACTGCTTTTATTTAAAAGAACATGTAAGAACAAATCAACTCTTACACTGGTATTACTACAAGATGTATTTTGTTCCCTGGTGTAGAGCCACTAACACATACTAGTCACATAACCCAGCACATCTGTTCTAGGACTTTGCCTTCTCACAGCAAATCTTACTTCTCGTAGAAATGCCTACTTCATATCCTATTACAAAAACCCCCACACGTTTACTTACACTTTTAAATCACAAGATCATACACTGGGGTGGGGAAATCTTAAGTTTCTTCTTAAGTACCTGCTACTTTAGCTGAAGAAAACTTGGATTTCCAATGAGAGTAGTTATACCAGTAAATTCAACTCTTCAACTCAAAAGGAACACAGTCCTTTTATTCACACAAATTGCTGTCAAATGCAAATTCATAATTTGCATACACCCGTCTACACACTGGAGACTTCTTACAGCAAGAACCATCAGTGTATTTTTGAGACAGATATATTTCTGGCTTTAATTGATAAGATATCAATTAGCCTTGCTCCCCTTAACTATTTCTCCATTACTATTTACAATGCTTAGTGAATGTTGCTTTCACTGAAATATCAAAAATATTCAAAGTTTTTTCTTCTTTAATCGGCATCTTCCTCGTTCCAAAAGGCAGAAGAACAATTTTTAAGAGACAAAATTAATCAAGGTACAACTCAAAACCCAGTATATTTTTATAACAGAGAGACGTCTGGGGAAATCTACAGAGATAATTTAGTATTTGCTCCTAACAGCAAACATTTCTTGCCCTTTGCAACTACCGCAGTACGGCACTAAATATATGCGAGCAGACAGAGTGTTATGACCTTCCAACAGTAAGCCCAGATATTGTGACAGGACTTGCACACTCTCATCCACTGAAGAGGAAGAGAGCCTTACTTCCCCAGAGTTGTATTATTTTCTTCTACATCTGAAGGCACCATTGCTCCCTGTGTATTAATTCAATGTGTGAATCACAAAGAAGTCCATCTTATAAACACTTAATTTAGGAGTTTGCCTCCTTCAAATGTGCTATAGTTAAGCTATTTCACCATCAGATAAGACTTTAACCTTTGCAAAACTTAGCACTATATTCGAAAGAAAGCACCGCTTTACTAATAGCACTTAGAAGTCAAGCGATATTTTACTGAAATAAAAAATACAAACTTCTGCTGCTGTGACAACTTCTTCTTGTAGTCTTTACATTTCTTCTTCTTTTTGCTTGCATCATACTCCCCCTTCAGTTGGAACTTTGCAACTTCCACATGCAACTTATAGCCTCGGATTTCTGCTTCATCCAGAAGCCTCAAAGCAAGTTGAACTGATTCTCTCTATTTGAAGATAAAACACAGTACCAACTTTAAAGCACATAGCAAAATCAAATTGTATTCCAACAACATGTCATTAAGCGTACTGTGTTAAGAATCAAGTCCCTGTCACTGAAAACCATAATGCTGTCTTCTGACACAGCTGGCACTGATTTCTTGATCAAAACCCAGTATTTCTTCACTCCTGTTGTAATTGATTAATACTTAGGAAAAAAGATGCATATTTCATTCAAATACGTCATAGACATGAATCTGCAATATCTAAGCAAGCTGATGAACTGAAAAGCAAGAATAAAAAGGTTTCAGTGGACTGTTTTCCTATAAAACTTTCATCACTTTTCCAAGAACAAAAAATGTTGAGACTCTTAAGTAATTTTTAACGTTTTCCTAAAATCCTTTAGAGTGAAGACAGTGTTTATGCTTGTGCACTCCACCGTCCTAACTACTACAATTACAAAAACAGCCATTGATTTACTACTGCCATTTGATTTACTACTGCCTTGAGCTTCTTGCAGAACTAAAGCAGTCTGCAAATGCAATCACCAACTTTCAGAAGGATTCACAAGTGCAACACATAAGGAAATAGTACTGCAACCTAATCTGTTAAGGCTTAATAAAGAATGAAAGGACAGTTCTGAACCAAGCCAGTTCTCAATTAAAAGTTGAGAATAACTTTACAGTTGAGTCCTGTAAATACAGGACTACAGTACGTTTCTTCCTGGCTCATTATTTCTCTATTTTTGGTTACACAGTGGCATATTTTCAAAGTAAAAGGTGAAAATCCTCCCATTTCAGCCCATCATCTCTGGCACCCAAGACAGGAGCATGTAGAAACACGTTCAGCAGGTATTATGGCCATTTCCAGGCCAAGGGTGAGGTTGGATAAGAGGAAACAAATGAGCTAAGTGGGCATTTCTGTGTAAATCTTTAAAACAGACAGCTATATTCCGAACTGTGTTTCAGATTTTCAAGAATCTTCTGAATGTGATTCTGAAACAATGGCCATATGTGCCTTTAGAGTGATGGAAAACTTCATTTCAGTGCACCACTGACCTTCAGATAACAACAGAGGCCATCTCCTTTAAGATTTCCTTCCTTATCTTTGTACAGTTTGATCTTGTGTTCTTCTGTCTGAGGATCTCTCATGATGATACCACATTTTGACATGACTTGTACAAATTCATCTTTCGTAATGTCTGGAGGTAAACCTGCAAAATAAATTCAAACAGAAGGCTTAAGTATGATCTATTTTTAAAAAAGCTTCATTAGAACAAATCTTCCCGTAGCGTTTATTCAAATTAAAGATATCAAAAAGGACAACAACTTACATACACTGCAAGAAACCACCGCCATTGGGCCTTACCTTCTAAGCATTACTTCATACTAGTACTCTGAAAATCGTTCTACTTTATAATAGGTGTAATGCACAGAAAAATCTGCATTATGCTCCTTAATATGCACACCTAGAGATTGCTTGTCACACATCATCAGCACTGCAGTGGACAAGCTTCAAGTTCCACTGCACTTCTAGGCATCAGAGACAAAAAAAAAAACCCCATAAGAACACAACCTATACACAGACAACTGTTTTCTTCACTCACAAACTCAACAAAAAGAGTAGCTGATAATGTATAAAGATTTTAAGAACTGAACTTTGAATTGATGATAAGAAAAAACCAAAATGGATGAGAAAATTATGTGGATGTCCCATGCTAGTTTGGCCTGCATGAAGATTTTTGAATCTTTTTGAAAATGACTGTGAAAAATGCAAGTATGTGCACTCCTGCGGCTGCTCACAGCTACCAAGTGCAGCTAAGTATATGCATCTAAAGATAGCACCCCACCATCCAAAAGAGGTAGAAAAACACCATAATAAATAAGTGTGCAGATAGTAATGTGAAAGCTCAAATGAAATTCTCACTCTGTTCCCAACATTTTTTCACTGTTTCCTCCTTCTTACCTAATAATTAGAGCAAATGAAAATTATAGATTAAGTGATGCATATAGTTGATCCGCTGTCTCATCATAAACTTGTCATTATCCTACCCCTTAAAAGCCTGCAGAAACTGCTTTTCTTACAGAAGAATAAACTGGTGACTTGGCTGACACAGCTCAGAGAATACCCCATTTAACAGATAAAAGCATGAAATCCATCCATTCTTCTTCTTTCCCACATGTGCAATTTAAAGGTCACAAAGACATTACTCAATCATGACTATAACATTAAGTAGCTTGCAAGTGACAGAAAATATTCGAGACATATATGAGTCTTTTACCATCTTTAACTCAAAGCAGATAAATAAACTCTATTACTTACCTGTCACATAAACGTTTGTGTTCCTATCTTCTTCAACGTGAAACCACCCTAAATACAAGAGTCTAATTCAGTTATGGTAATACATTAAACATAGGAGCATAAATGTTTATATTCCATCTGATTTATAAGAATTTTTGCTTGCTCACAGAGAAGTTCTGAACATGCCTTGCTTTTTTTCTTTTTCTATACAGATTCAGGAGGATACCTATGAAGCACCACACAATTTTAGAACCATTCTGCAAATTACCAGCACAACCCTATCTTTGCTCTACCAGGTAACAACAATCAACTGCCAGTTTTCCCTCAGTACAATACAGGTCACAGCCTACGCAGAGGGAAGTGCTTTGTCACTTACCTGGCTCTAGCTTCCTTTTTTCCAATTTTTGTTTTGGATCTGCTTGTTTTCGTCCTGTCTCATTGGCTGATGGCTGTGCTCCTGATTTCTTAGAACTTTCTGGTTGCTTACTTTCAGCGGCTGTACCAGAAGCAGATGAAGTATCTGTCTCATCTGCATGGAAGCCATAGTTGGCATGATAGGTTGCCAGGAAATCTTCTGTTATCTGAAAAGAAATTAGGAAATATAATATAAAATTTCAAAGAGATATAAATACAGGTTTGTATTTTAAAGTTAGGTAGGTGACAGTCATTTTCTCATCTGGCAACATAGAAAATAACAGTATTTTAAAACTTTTTAAATTATCTTTGCAAAGCCATACACACAACAAGAACAATCAGTTCAGGCATTACCTGAACTAGACCAAAGCACTAATTCCATACATATGCATATGTAGTTTCTACACAAATATTTCACAAGTTCTGCCATTTTTCAAACAAAGCTTTCTGCTTTCCATGTGAGTTGCATCTGCCTGAAGGACAGAAACCAAGTGCTCCTGGCTGTGGTGAAGTGTTAAAATGATACTGATGGTAAGCCAACAACTTATCCACAGACGATGAATGACCGACAATTGCAGGCATCTGCCTTTTTGTGGAATCATTTCCAGAGAAGACATATATTTGTGTTGACAGGCAGTAAATATTGCACTTAACCAGAGATGTTAACACATTGCTTCTAAGGCAACAGGCTTTACATTAAATCCTACAAATAGACAGAGAGAAACTATATTTGGATAAAATATTACATTGGCCAATGCCTATTCTTTGGAGATCAAAATAAAAGAAAAACCCACAAATTATAGACAGTACTTCCAGCCACTGGCAATCTCAGGCTAAGAGATACATCATAGCTGCTTCTGTCAGCATCCCCACATTACGAAGTAATTTCTGAAGTTGCACATTCTGAAATATTTTCTCAAAACTGAACCTTAACCTTTGAAAAATCTCATCTGACTCTGACCTTTGCTGCACCTGCTTCATCTGTATTCAAAAAGAAACAAAAGTTCGCGCCATTAAGCTATTGTAAGAGAGCAATTTCAAGTGTCAGTGATGAAAATGTAATCTCTTATCTTCCATAGTAATTTGAAACTTGATGTTTGAGCTTTAAAATTTCATTATGACAAATCAGAAATGCAAAATTGACAGTAACAGGCTTGTCAGGAATAACGCAAGATGTCATGGAGTCCCGTAACCTTAAAGATTAACACAAAATAACTCGTAGGCTAAACAAGATTTGGCACACGCCTCAATGAAGAGCGTCAATGGCTGCTCTTACAGGTATGACATAACACAGCATCAAGACAAAGTACAACCACATTTAGTGAAAAAAAGGAGACTCTGCTCTAATCGGGTACATTATCTTAGACGTTAGCCATCTTAGCAAATCCTTAGTGCCACAGTTGATGAGATCCAGAGAATTAAGAAGCTTCTGTACTTGCTGGTGAACAGCATTATTAATTTACATGAGAGAACCTACTCATAAATTAGTGATTAAACCTGCAAAAGCATTATTTTTCAGTTTCTGGGGGACCTACACTCTGTGTAAACCTCCATTTATTCTTAGCAAATTATCTACCACAGACTATAAAATTTTGCCACTCTGTAACAAAGATGTTTCTTATAAAAAAACATAAAACACTATCATCCATATAACCATTACCACTACTTCACCTTAAAATGAGTTTTTACAAGCACAGAGGAGTTTATACACGTATCAAGGCTTTTGTTGGAACTCCTGTCACACCCAATGGCACTAGAAACAAGTAGTCACAGAACTACTTACTGGGGACCTCAATCCAGTTCTGGTGGAGCACATCACAGAGATCAGTCCTACCTACACACGCACACAGTCATGCAGTTTGGGGTGATTAAGCTTATAGAAAAAGAATCACACTATTTCAGAACATGTGAGTGTGTAATTAACTGCTGGTGCCACTGAAATGGAAAGGAATAGAATAACCAAATGAAAAACAGATACCCTGTGCTTGCAGATGACAGCCAACGTTTGTATTTTCACAGCAAGTGATGCAAGCAGCAGATAAATTTCACATATTATTTTGTGCTATGCCTGTGAAGCACTAAAAAAGTTGGCATTCATCAATACAGTACCATTGAAATAAAAAATAATTAAATAATAACGCTGCAATTGCTTCTGTTAAATATTTTACTGGCTCCAATTTTTTCTAGGGAATGCTGGCAGCTAATATCATTCACTTTTTGCACTGCTTTGAAATTTGCTCTAGTGGAAGTTCAGCAGACACTGCATTTCCAAAGCAGAGCAGCAGTGCAATCCCAGTCTATAGACAACAATTACTTAGACCAGTCAGAATATTTTCATCTTTTGTCAAGAAACAGAGATTAAAAATTTCATTACTACCCAAGGAGAAAGAAGTACAGCTTCTGGTTACAACTGTCTCCTGAGTTTATCTGGATAAAAAATTCTGTTCGTAATCATCAGAAAAACTCTATGGCATCCAGCTGGGTAAAGAATCTTTGTGCAGAACATTGGGTCATGGATAGGCCACCAACTCCTATTACACATCATATTCACTAATGAACTTTTCTGCTCCTATTTAACCTGTCCAACCCTTAATGCTGTCTCCTCTCCAAGACGGAACATACAAGAAAAACACTTAGGAAGGACAAATGCTAGTAAGAAGAGACACATTTCAAAAGAGAAGCACATTTCAAGAAGAAGGGGAAGAAATGGGAGCAAAACAAGAAAGAACCCTCTTGCAAATTACTGTACTTACTTATAGCACCCCACACAGAGTCAGAAATGCTCATTTCTCCACTGCTCCACTTTCTGAGTTTGGATTTTTCACATTTTTACACCTCCATAAGCCATCTGTTCCACAGACACCTTCCTAGGTTTACACGCATTCAAACTTGGCACTACAGGCTTCACTCTCACTCACATTCTCTGGATTGCAATGAATTCACAGTCACAAACTAGAATTGGCACATTACATCCATCAAGTAGATGCCATAAAATGTCTTAATATTAAATTAAGTAATTGCCCTCATTCATTGCTATACGATAAGAAAACTACTATGTTACTCGCAAATCAGTAGACTGGCTCAACATATTAAATTTATTTTCACTCGCCCCTTGAGGATCCATGTCATTATAGCAAGACCATGCTTCATAGTTAACACATTTAACAAAACTTTTAAAAACTAAAATCTGCATGCTGTGGAACGCCACTAAGACAAATACATTTATTTTTCAAGTGCACTTCTAAGACTGGAGGAGATGGAAAAACACATCCCATATAATTCTCAGATAACAATAAAAGAGACATAATACTACTCTATTTTCATCTAGACTTTGTAACATACTAATTCATTTCCACACTGCCCACAAAGAGATCACCACAGCTACTGTGGTGAGACTACAGCGGTGAGCTACAGAGACCTAAGCACATCCCAGGCACCTCTGATCAACATCCACAAATACAACCGTGACTTCATCCCAGGCCCGAACAACTCTACAGATTCTCCGCCCAGGCGCATAGCCAACGCGCAGCTCCTCAAGACAGCGCAGCGGTCAAGGACGGAGACGACACTGTCGTTTTGCCTGTAAAAAGGTATGTTTGGGTGCTGCTGAGACTCGCAGCAGACACGATGTGGGTGAATGCGGACATCTGCGTACCGACGAGATCCGGCATCAACCGCTCCTTCTTCTCCCCCTTCCTCGGGGCTCCCCCGTACTTACCTTGGGGAACCAGGCCTTCTTCTCCAAGTCCCACTCATAGGCAGCCCCGTCCGCCGGGTCCACGTAGGTAAAGGGGTCGGACTCGCCCTCGCCCTCGGCTGGCTTGGCCTCGTACTGCTGCTGGAGCTGCAGCTGCCGGTAGAACTCCTCGTTTCCATCCTCGCCGCTCATCCTACCCCGTTCACTGGGCCTCGGACACCAGCGCTCCTTCCGCCGCCGTCTGAGGGAGGGAGGGAGGCAGGCACGCCCGCCCCGCCCCGCCCCTCTCGGTGGCGGGAGCGCGCGCGGAAAACCCCGAACCTCACGCGACCGCCGCGACCGTCCCGGGAGCCAGCGCGCGCCCAATACCGGAAATATCCCACACGCAGCCGTACCTTCCGCCCGCCCCACCCCTTTACCCCGAGCTGTAGCCAATGAGACGAGCGGTATTGGGTCATGCGGGGAGCGGCGGAGCCAATGGGAAGACGGGGGGGAAGCCCTTCCTGGAGAGGGCGGACGCAAGGGGCGGAGGGGCGGGGCATGATTTTCCGCCTCTGGGCGGGCCCTGAGGTCAGTGAGTCTGTCGTGGGACAGGGGCGGTTGCCACAGCGGCCCTGCCCCTTTTTCCCTTGCCGTGTTTTTTTTTTTTTTAATCTCCCTTTCCCTTCGCACTCAGGCTGCTGCGCTGTTTCACCAGAGGCAGGGGCTCTTCGTGAGGACGGCTGCCTCTGGCGCACCAGACTGCTTCGGGCGAAAAGCTGTACCTTGATCAGCTTTGCGTGGAGACTACTGCAGCTTTACTTACATGAGAAATAAAAGTTTAGGGCACAGAAAGTCCTCCCTGCTGCATGCTTTTCCCTATTGCGCCTACAACACTGGACAGTGAAGCGGCTTGCTGCCAGTGGTGCTGTGCAAGGCTGGCTGCCGTTCGGCACCGGATGTGTACTCATGTCCTACTGGAGGCAAAGGTAGAACCAAAAATAGAAAAATGAGATTGAAATGGCACTCTAAATGTCGAGAAATCTCATTGCTTCTCTCTGCCCTCTTGGCTGAGGGTGTCCAGCGGTTGTGTTCCCTTAGGAAAGGGTTTGTACGTCGTATTAGTGGGATGAAGCTTGGCTGCAAAACACTCAATTCCTTTTGCGTTGATGAAGTTTGCAATTACTACTCTGTCTGTGGATACTTAAATATTTTAAAACAAATTTCTTCCAGTTCTTTTAAAAGCCCTTCATCTAGTGCCATCTAGTGACTTTTACTGTGTAGCCCAGACAGTATTACTTGAAAACCGAATTTTAATTGCTATTGTATTTTAAAGTATTTCTATTTAGAGGATGACGCATCGCACTCAAAACCCCGTGTATCAGTGTACATGTTATAAATGAGAACTGAGCTGAACAGCCCCAGCAAAGTTGGCAGTGGCTGGTTGCCAGCGGCAAAACAATCTTTCCACTAAGAAATAAAAGTAACAAACAGAAGTTTTCTGGAAATCAGTATACCAGGAACAAACATACAGACTGAAATGATAATAAAATCAAAGGCATATGATTGTGAAGTCCTGCAGGGAGAGAGGAACATCAGCTCCCTGCCTGGGCACCAGGCTGTCAGACAAAATTGCTGAGTATATAGAGTTCTAGTAACCTTTGCTGTTGCACAAAGAACATCCAGCCTAGTTAACGACATCTTTGATGCTTCAAGAATTTTCTCTAGGCAGGTCTATCACGGTAGTTGTCCAAAGATTGCTTTGTGATCCCTTATAAACTTACCACCTAAGGGACATTTGTCTTCACTTTCAAACAGTTACAGGATTTTGGAGTGGAGCATAAGAGGCTTGACATAAACTGTTGCTTGCTTATAAAATTTGGAATTGGGTATATATTTGGAAATCAGGTAATGATACTCTTAGACTTGTAAGAGAAATATCATTTAAGTCTTAAACTGCTTGCTTTATTTTTGCGGGGTTTTTAATGTTTATTACCTGAGTGTTTGCAGTGAGGTCTGTACAGCTTTCCCTGCTGCGCAGATCTGCCTACAGCAAGGCACTGGGTTAGTCCTGGGTAGTGGGAAACTCAAATTTATTCTCAATCCAATGGGAGTGAGAGAATGCTTCTGTGCAACAGGGTTAATGCTCAATAAATCTGCTCTGCACACTTTGATGTAGTTATGAGGACAAACTGCCTCAAGTTCCCTCACACTTCCTTTGCATAACAGAACGTGTGACAGCAGCTGCTGCGGCGCAGCCTCCAATGGTGTCACTGCCATCTGTTACCTCATCCTTGGTAAAGACACAGTGAACAGTCCAGGGAGACAACTCAGCTGGAAACTCATCATTTTGTGGGGTCAATACAACTTTCCAGTCAATCTCACGCTTGAAATTACATAGCTCATGGCTGCCGAAGCACTGCTGCTGCAAGCTGCATCTTCTGAGGAGGGTGCAAAGAGCTCAAGCGTTCCACAGCTCGGATCAGTCCAAGCTGTCAAGAAATGATGTTTTAAATTCTGGCAAAATGTCTCAAAGTAAATATTAAAAGGAGGCATTAGCATGATGATTCTCTGTCTGTGTCTGTATGATGCAAGCCAATTTTGGCTCATCAGAGCTGACTGATGTTCTAAGGATACAACCTGAATGTTGTTCTAGAGGTACCACCTCCTAAAAATACAGATAAATTGGTTTTCCTGAAGTGTTTTGCTCCCTTTAATAGGGGAACCAGCAATTTGCTGGCTAATCCTTAATTAGGTAGACACTATTTTCCTGAGCTGCTTTGTTATCTTAAGTCAAGCCAGTAACTAATGACTAAGTACAGACATGCTACTCCCATTTGAGCTTTCCAGGGGTCTGGAGGCTGTAGCTGTTACACAGATTACTGAGAATGATGAGGAATCTTCATGGTAGGAAAAATTACAGAACCAGTACAGATGTAGTAAAAATTCAGTATCATGTCCCACGCATGGAAATTCCACGTCACAGTTCACCTTACCCTGGGGGGACCACCTGTGGCAGAGCCAACAACTAAATGCTGACTAAAACGCATATTACGTTTTTGAAGTAACACTGATTGAAACGTGTAAGTGCTGTAGTTGTGTGTACCTTTGGGTTATTCTTTAATTGTAATATTCTCAGCAGAAACACAGGAGTGTCAACAGGCAGCCCACGTAAAATAAAACAAAACAAAACAATTTTTATGGGAACAGGAGCGGGAACTTTAAAATGCCTATAATTGTGTAACTATTCTATCCCAGTCACTCTCACTTTAGCAGTGTTTTGACATAGGTTTCTTAATTTTTGTGGACTTTGGGGGGGGGATTAACTAACTACTGATACTGAAACTTGCTAATGTGCACATGAAATGTGTACATCTCATTCACAAAACAAACTAAAAAAAAAAAAAAAGTGCATCCTAGAAATTGTATTTGCTTTCTCAGTATGACTCCATATGGACAGAACCTTTGAGGGGGTCAGCCTTTCAGTACTTTGTGCCATTTTTCCTATCTATTCTTACACTGCAGACATAAATAGTGAACCCTAATTATTCATCCCTTTTATTTGCGAGATAATACTCAGTACTTATATAAATAGATGGTATTCACTTACACTCTTAGTGAATTACACTTGTATTACTTAGAGGCAAAAGAATCTGGTTTTGGAACACCGAGAAAAGATTGCAAAGGAAGCAACCCTTTTCCCCTAAATCCAATTATGGTAATGTAGAGACCTTTTATGCATAATGATATTGTGGGGAGAAGATGTAATGAATAACATCAGATTGGTTAGATAAAAATATATGTCGACCCACATATCACTCTAATACATCATGAAGATCTGAATATACAGAATTATCAATGCATAAAGTACACAGAATAACTAAATTGTGGCTTGAAATATTGCCAGTCTTTAAACAGAACATGTGCAGAATAAAGCAAAAACATCAGTTTTGTAACAAGATATATTCGCAGTAGAAAGACAATCCAGTTAGAGGAGGAGTTACACAAGCTAAAACTAGCTGCATGCAAAGGAAGAGAAATGGTGAATTAGGAAACTAGGTTTTAAGGGTTAGCCAAAGATTTTGCAGTGGGAAATTTGGTCTGTGACAGCGACAAACTGTGAAGTCCAGAAACACCTAGATCTGTTTCCCGAAGGCATTACTAAGCTAAAATAAAAAATGCTGTAAGCAACGGAATTGTTGGTGGATATTTCCTTAGTTTAGAATTTCCTATAGTAAGATCCAGGAAGATAAATGTACGTTCATAAGTGCTTAGGCTTACCTACTTATTTCACTCTCACCCTGAAGCTCCATGAAGGAAAGAGAGAAGAAGAAAACAGCAGTGCAACATGTTCATATTTGTACACGGCTCTCTTCCACGCAATGTGTTACATTGAGACAAAGAGAGCAAAATAAGGTCTCTGGAGTCTGCTTTGCCATAAATTGTACTATTTCTGTACTATTGGATTTCCATTTATTTCCTGGCGTGCAATTGGTACAATAAAAGGAGGAATCCATTTGAAAAGTAGTGCTTGTAGCCTTGCAGCTTGTAACATGAGGACCATGGTAAAAGAAGGCCATGTCTGATGGGATTAAACTGCTCCATCATTAACCGGTTTATGATGATGACAGAGGTTTTATTGCAATGCCCCTGGGATTTATAGTTTGGCTGTATTTTTCTGATTAGAGCAGGCAACAGAGAGAGTTGGTAAATACATTTTCTCATCTTATAATCTACTTAGTTAATGATGCATGAGTGGATGGATCTCCAGCCATATGTTGCTAAGGGGCTCTGTGCAGTTGAAGGGAGGCTACACCTTCAAGGGTTAGTTAAAACTGAAGTTTCTGTGACTGACAGAATTATTTTAGTTCCGATGTTGCAACTTCTGTTCGTTATTTTAACACACATATTATTTCTTGGAATAGAAGTCCATTTAAACAATGGAAAATCTATTGTGTTTTCTATCACCATCTTCCACAGGACACAATTTTGGTTCAGGGAGCATAAAATTCATAAAAATAAGTGTCACTCAAATATTTTGTAACATGGGGTAGGAAGACTTGCCTCCTGTACTTCCTGATGGGAAGGCAGTCCCTGCCAGCAGTGCTGCTGAGCATGGACAGGCTTTCCTAATTTGCCCCTGCAAGCCCAGTCATAAAACCAGTGGATTTGAGATTAGAAGGCCTGTGGCATCAAGACAGCCTATCTTAATATTAAAAAGGGATACAACTTGAAGAACAGAAAATTAGTATAGTGGAAAAAAAACCAGCCCTCCCAGTGTGCTTGAAGAAGCGTAGGCCACTTAGATACAACCGCATACACTACAGCAAGAGTGGATCTGTACAGGTAAAGGGTCAGTCTGACTCTCCACACTGTAACTGTACATTTTTCACTTCAAACTCACTCTAGTCTGGTTTGGTGGATTGGACACACAGTTCCATCTTAGAGAAATCCAGGTTGTGCACTCAAGACCACTTTGGAATATAAAGTAAGGCAGGAGGGGATGTTTGAGCACTTCAGAAGTGCATCGTAAATCCCAAATTGAACTCTTGATACAGATCCACCCCAATTTATTGATATTAAATCACTGTAACAATAAAAAATTCTGCACTATCGAGATGTTTTACCCATATATCACAAAGAATTTTACAAGTGCAGTTAAAGGTGATTTTAACTTTCTCAGAGAAATTATCACCTGCTTGTTCCCTTGGCTTCTTAGGAACATCCATCTCACTACAAAGCAGTCAGCTCTTACCCAGAATTTCTATGTCACTGACAGAGCAACAGCTACTGTGGATCTGGCCCATATTGCCTTTTTTTTTTTTCTTTTTTTTTTTTTTTTTTTTTTTACTTTACAGTGCTACAAACCTTAGCCTTCTTTCATTTTAGCATTCTTTCTCATGTGTTTACCCATTTTTAACATTCAGGACAAGAAAATAAATAAATCAAAAATGTGCCTGATTGATTGTGTTATGACCAAGTGGCTTTGTTTGCTTGCTGTGGATGCAAGTAGTTGTCAGAGGGAGCTCTCAGTCATGACTCAAAAAGCAAGTCACCAAGAACAAAACTATCCTTACAGCCAATTCTTGAACCAACTCTGCTAAGTCCCCTCCTACCCAGTCCAGGAATTCCATCTAGGAATCTGTGTTCATGCCTGGGAACATGAGTAATCCCTTTGAGCTTATGCTGGAAAGTTCAGCTGTTGTGGCTTCTTCCCCCACACAATTTGATTTTTTTACTCTATACTTTGAAAAATTAGAACTCCTGATGAACACACTTTCACAGACAGGGCAAGCCATGGCACCTCTTTCCAGGATACCAGTAGCAGTGACTTGATAGCAATGACTCAGTTTCTGTCCTTCTTCCCACATGGACTAAACACTTTCCTCTTCTTTTGTGATGCTATAATCTGTTAGCAGCGTAACACTGATTTCTGAGCCACGCATGCTGCCTGTGACTGACAGGGCTCTGGTAGGAGAACTGCTCTGGGGAGCACTGGGAGGCTTTGCACAGAATGCTGCCTTGCAGCATGAGATTTGCTTTTTAAAATGTTGCCGGAAACTTTTACTCAGCCAATAAAGAGCAAAAGGGTTGACGCAGGAATTGCTGAAGGCCAAGGCGCGGGAAAAAATAGTTGCTATCAGATGAAAGGTGGAAGCATTGACAGAAGTGTGGTATGTGAAAGAGCGGTAGAGATAGAGGATGTGGTTGGGCAGCCAGCAGAAGGCAAACAGAGCCACAAGCACCAGCACTGTCTTTGCAACTCTCTTGCGGGATTCAATCTACAAGAAAGAAATGCATAGCTGGTAGTAATAGCAATTAGTAAAATGTTTGTGTTGTTGGTGCTGATTTGCAAAGCAGTGTAAAGATCTAAATGCTTGAATAACCAAAAAAGAAAAAAGTAAAACTAAAATGAACAAACAAATAAAACCCCAAACCAGAAAATAAACCTATTTCATATCTTTTAACAAAGCATTCCCAGTGAAGAGCACATTTCTTTTCCATTATACATCATATGACACTCTCATCTAGACTAGGACTTTAAAATACAATAATTAACGTGTCAGCTCACATGGATGAGGTCCCACCCAGTGTTTAAAATTCAATGTTTTAACTCTTGAGTTTACAGGGTCACAATAAAGCACAACAGACCCGTCTCTCTTTAGGAAAGAGTGGACACTCACAAATGATGAGTCACGAGCATGTGCCTAAGTGCACAGATGAGTTTGGATTCAAATTTGGTACGGGCTAAGTTTGTGGAGCTTTTTTACTCCATTATGAGGTAAAATTCTGTACTTAAGAATTAGTATTCAATCAATACAATAGACTTTGTAAAATTGGAGAGTTTAGTGCTTGATCAGAGCTTACCTGCTTACGGGCATGAGAGTGTTCTTCTGCTGGCATGTTGGATGTACTTTTATATAAAGTTCTGGCGATAAGAAAGTAGTAGACAGAAATGACAGCTAAGGGCACAATATAGAACACTAAGAAGCAAACCAGGGAGTGAGCTTCCTGCAGGATCTTCTCAGATACAGGATAGGGAGCACACGCCTCAAAAGTTACATTTTTCTCAGGGCTGCTGAAAGAATACAAATCTGAAAAAACAGCCTCTGGGATAGCAAATATCATGGAGATAATCCAAACACAGCCCGCTTTACAGCAGGTCTTCAGGAGCGCATCTGAAGTCTGCAGTTCCAAGGGTTTAACAATGGCTCTGTACCTAGAATGACCAACATCGCTGTCAGAATAAATACAGAAATAATGCAAACACATACTGCAAAATTCTTAAGGCTAAAGCCATTACTGTTCTTGCTAAACAAAGGGTGCTGGAATTCTCTTGGAAATGAAAGCAGACACTAGCTCTGTGGAATTAAAGTCAAAATGTAAAAATTTCAGGCATGTATTTTAATGGACTGACAGGCAGGAGTTGCCATTAAAACGTTCCTATGTAAAAATGACTTCTAAAGTTTGGATTGGGATCACTAAGGGTATTCATCACTCCTAATTTTATGACATTGCCTTGAAAGATAAATGAGGGAATTTGTATGCAACATTGATGAAGGTATGAAACAGGTTAACTATTTTATAAATAGATGAAGCCAAGCATGTTTGCCCCTCCTTTCCTCTGTATTCCTAAGACCCCTGCTGAGTGCAGTGACCTGACTCAAAATAATGCTCCAGGATTCATTCTTATTTATAAAGCAGGAGAGGGCACTGCTGTTGATTCATGTCTGTGATTCCGCAGCATAAGGACTGAGTCAAGCATACAAGAAGAATCTGGATTAATCTGTAGATGTGTGATAATCTGCGTGGAAGTGGGACACAGAACAATTTCCATGAAGGTGGATGAAGCAAAGGAAACAATATACCCTGCTCCTAAAGGACCAGGGAGTCTTGATAATGCAGAAAGAAGCAACCCCTCCAGGGGAGCACAAGGCTGGCATGAAAAGAAAGGTGGTCAAAAAGGACCTAGAGGATAAGAAAGCTTAGTTGTGTCATTTTGCACAAGCTGAGGATCTGGTCTTTTTCTCCTCTAGGCAAATTTAAATAGAAAGCTGGAAGCTGGCTTGCTATTTATCAAATAAATACAATTTTTATTCACTTTGAGCTCTTCTAGCATGTTGGAACACAACCGTCTGGCATTAAGCCCGTGACAGATCTGAGCTTGCTCTGTAAGTTTACAATGTAGTTTACTCTGTGAGAATGTAGTGCAGCATATTTATATAACAGCTACCATGAAGAATTAAATACAGAAGCAAGCGTCTAAACCATAGAATCAGAGGAGAGTCGGTGTTGGAAGGGATGTTTAAAGGTCATCTAGTCATGGTGAATTCTGAATTGACATCCTGCAGGACCAAGACCTTGGAGCTACAATAGGTAGTTCAACATAAACATTAGTTTATCTTCAGCAGTAGTTAAAAAACCCTAAAATAAACCCAAACTAAAACAACAACAAAGAAGCAAAATGTTAGGTGGTATTAGGAAAAAATGGAGAACAAGAGAGACAACTGTGCAATTACCTGCATCCCTGATTCATGCAACTTTTTATTATCGTCTGTTGCTCTGCACACCTTAACTAGAAGAAACACAACCTAAGGATGGATTACTACATGAATAGCCTGGAGACATGAATAGGGATCACTGTCTCTTCCAACACAAGTGCCAGCACCATCAAATGAAGCCATGTGCAGTGCAGAAATAAAAGGAGTTACTTTGTACAGGCAGTGAGAGTCATTGCTAAGCAAGTTCAAGGAAAAGCTGAACAAGTATCCAAAAGAGAAATCCTCTGAGGTTATTAAATAGACAGAAACAACATCTGTTCAGTGTCATCTGAAGGCACAGGGTAAAAAATGAAGTTGGATAGAGGTTTTTTATTCTTCCTGCGTGTCTTTTCTTGTCCTTATACTACCACTGCTAGAGGCTAGTATTGGTCTACATGGATCCTTGATTTGACCCCATGCCGTCATTCCTGTGCTGGCTGATTATTTTGGAGCACAGCAACAGTACCACTGGTAAAAGTCTGGACACATGATTGTATTACATCCAATCCACAATTGCTGGCAGACAAGATGATCCTTTTTCTCTCTCAATACTATATTTCATTTTTTGTTTTTCTACTCCTCAACACTCCTGCTGATTGAACTGAAATCTCCTCTTAGTTTTGTTCACTCAAGAAAGAAGTACACAGAAAACAGATGCAGTGCTTCCTGACAGCAGTCAGAACACCGATCCCTCCTAGCAATGCTGTCATTAAAACATGAGTTTAATGTCATGACCCCTGGGCTAAAATATTTCTGTAAAAAACAGAAGAACTACAAGAGAAAAAAATTTATATATATATATATATGCACTTCTCAAGGTGAAAATTACATTAGCCATCAAATCATGAGAACTGGGGGCCTTTGTCCCCTAGTCTGTTCTGTGTTTTCTTTTGGCTTTTTATCCCATATCAGTCTTTTATGTTCTAGGATTTTAAAGCAACCCTGAGTGCATAGGTTAAAGAATTTTCACTCATAATCAGTTTTATTTTTCATCTTCCTTGACTACTTCACTGTACCACTAGATAGCACCAATATACTGTCTTTTTCCCAACTTAAGCCATTTCCTTTTTCTGTGCAATTGAAAAAAACCCTTGTACTGTACCTCAAACTAATAAAAGATCAGAAGAGTTAAAGAGTTTTCCTCACCTCACTCCCTTAAAAAGAAGTGCTACAATTTTACTAACGTGCATTTTTAAATTACACGGGAGGCTGGTAGTGCAGGATTTTTAGTCTATTACAATGTGCTGTTTAAGACTGTGCAAAATTATAATATCTGCTATTTTATTAATTTCTAATTTCAAACCTGCAGCATCTCCTGGAAAATCAGTTGCACAGACCCACCTGTCAGCACTGAGAACAGTCAGGGTAAACACCGATACTCCAACTGATGTTAACTGGATAAAAGACAGCAGCTTGCACCCAATTCTTCCGAAGAGCCAGGTATCCACAACGTAACGAGTTGCATCTACAGGCACACACGTTAACAAAAGCAGCAGGTCTCCGAATGCCAGGCTGGTGATGAAGATGTTGGGAACCGTCTGCATTGATTTAATCTTGAAAAAAACTTTGATGAGTATTGCATTTCCAAGGAGACCCACTGAAATGATCACAGCATATGTAACATAAATTGTGCACAATATTTCTAATCCTGGAAAGGAGTCTTCAGGCCATTTTTCATTTGTGCTTTCATTATCAGAGCTTGATTTCAGTTCTGTACCATCCACAGATGCACACAAAGTCTGATTAGCTGATTGCAAGTATAATTGAGACATTTCTTTAACTGTTTCTTCTCCCCAGGCTGGACTTCAATTGATAAAACAAATGTTTAATATTTAGCTTGCAGCATGTCAGCAGGGTCAATGGAAAGGTAGAGGTTTGTGTCTGAAACTCAGATTCCTGTTGCACATTACCTACTTTCACACCCTTCTGTATCTCAAAACATGCCTAGGAGAAATGCACGTAGGTCTTGTTCTGAACTGGAGAGGAGGAGAATTTTTTTATTGGCTTTTCAGCTAGTGGAACAGAGAGGGAGGAGGAAAAGAGAAACAGAGTTCCTTTAAATACAGAAGCTGAAATGCGGTGGGATTGTTACTGCAGATTTACTTATGATAAGTAAATATGTTGTATTAAAACTGTAACATTAGGGTTTGTACATCACATAGCAAACCTTTATTACTGTTGCTCAAAATTTTCTAAAATGAGAATATAATGAAAACCTGAAATAGCTTTCTCAATAGTACGGGTTAGCAGAGAATATACTGAATTAACAGAACTCTTCAGTACACATTAATGGCAAATAAAATATATCAGAATATAGTTAGTATTTTCTGACAAAGCAATAGAAACAGACTATGCTTTTGTTGCAGTGGGGCAGGGTGGTAGAAATGCTGCCACGTTCTTTGAAACACCTCCTTCAGAAGCCGCTCAGAGTAAGGCCACAAGAACAGCCATTTCGAGTCCATGCACATGCACATGCCACAGATAGCTCAGCAGAGGAAAGGCAGGAAGGGTCTTTGCATGATATATTCCAGCGAGGGGTTTATTGCATTCACCACGCCAAAGGGACCAGAGACAAAAGACCAAACAACGTGGTCTGCACGACTTAAGTGTGGGGTCAGTGACCAATGACCTGAGGGCACAGGTGCAGGAAAAGGGCAGGACCAAGGGCAGCAACCTGGAGGGGGATGAGGGATGAATAATTGGGCTGGGCAGTGTCAACTGGCCAATGGGGGAAGCAATCTGATGTAGATTGACAGTAGCACTGCACAGCATCATGGATTAAGTCTTCTCTATAAGCCTAGGTGAGGAAAACTCTATGATAGAGTCGTCCCTGAGGTAGCGGAGTCAGAGGATTCCACATGCTATGATTAGCCTTTCTATCACAGAAATGCAGTGACCTTCCAAAAGGCAATATAAAACCAAAATTTATGGCCACAGTACTGGTAACACTTAGGTTTTTTCCTTTGAAACAGTCCCACTGTTTCAATTTATGCCAAAGTACGAAGAAGTTTTTAGGTAGCTGCTGGATAGGTGCCTGTTATATTGGCTTTGAATGGTACAACTGAGGAGTCAAATCCTCTGAGAGACGATTCCTCATGCTTTCTCAATCAGACACGTTAGTATTAGCATGAGTTTTCTTGTCTTTAGATAAGTCAACAGTCAAATCTCAAATAATCTCATTATGTGCTCAAATCATCTTACTTTGATGAACCCCTGATTAACTTTTCAGTAAACTAAGATAAAAGAAATGTGGTGCATTGAGCTAAATCTCCTAAAATTAAGAAAGCCAAGATCTAATTTCTAAATAGTGGGGGTGGAAAAGAGATCAAAGGCCTGAAGCCTTATGCCTTGAAAATTAAGATCAGTCACTGGAGTATTTTTCCTTCAGATTGTTCTTGAGCTATGACATCAGAGCGGAGAAGGCACCCTCCCCTCAAATCACAAAAGCAACCTTATAGCTGAGTGCCTTATAGCTGTCCCTTTAGCAGACACACAAAATCAAGCTTGTTTCATTTACTCAAAAAAAAATTTCTCTAAGTACTATGCATGAAAAGCCTTATTCTTTTCCTCCCCCAGTCTCAATCCTTTCAAATATAACCCTGCCATATATATTAGGTGGTGAAAGAACAGGTGGTAGAATGTACATCAAATGGAAGATCTGTGCTGGGGCATGGTGGGAGGAGGCATCACTGATGGAAAGAGGATTCATGGGTTAAAAATTCCTATATCCTATATGCTTTTTGAAAGTGCTTTCAGAAGAGGAGCTCTTGTCATCATCAACCATAATATGCCCGTTCATGCAGGCGCAGTATGTAGATTGCTCACAAATTAAGGTACCTTTGAGGATCCCGATTATGTTGTCCACCCACACTGGCATAGTACATGCAATATATTTAATACAGAGTTCAGTAACTGTAGCAGATTGTGACAGCTTAATGTCAGATACTCACATGAAACGTTTCAATTTCCTGTATGGCAGATTCAGGGTGTCACCAAACGTTGGGAATTAATTGTACTCCACTAAGTGTTAAATACTCAAGCATCTGAATGATGCATCAGGTGTTTACCTGAAACTGGAATTGAGCTGAAAGAAGCTCATTGCTTGTCTTGAATTTCACTAGAGGTTGGTCGATGCACCAAAGCTCGGCCAGCAGCAGAGATTCCAACCCACTCTTACAGTGCCTGAGCTTCCGGAGCTGTCCAAGAGATTCAGGCTGGCAACGCGGACTCTGAGGTTTGGTAGTTCCGTCACTTGAGCATTTTGTATGCTGGGATGAAGGACCTGAACTGGTATCCCTCTGTGCAACTCATAATCCACAGGACTGGATACTTGAGCTGTTAGTTGCTCCCAGCAGTTGGTTTGGGAGATGATTCAGGTATGAAGGGAAAACAGACAGACCTTCCAACCCATATTAAAGCCTCTTGGGGATATCAACATGTGTCACAGATGCAAGCAACTCCAGAAAGTGGCAAAAGCTTAAAATTCTCTTTATTCCTGGTACTTCATGTGCTGTTCATCCCAAGCCGGACCAGAGTTTGTGTATTCGGACCCGAATGCCCATTGTGATGCTTCACGCTTTAGAACCCCTCACTATCTGAAACTCAAGGGGACCTGTCTGATTTCACGTAGATTGGCTGTAGGTACTGTACCTTAAAATATTCATCTTTTTCCACTAATTGCTACGTGGGAGTTATTCACTGACTGAAAGAACCTTTTGTATTTTGTATCATACATACCAGTTCTAAGACATCACTTCATTATATTATTTTACTCCTCTGTCATGCTATTCCTTGCTGAGCTGGCAAATAAAAGAATCTTGGAATAATTTAGATTGGAAAGGAACTTTGGAGATCTTTGCTCTAAACTCCTGCCCAGAGTTGGACCAAGTGGGTCTGACATCTGTCCAACTAAATTTTGACTCTCCAAGGAGAGGGACTCCCCCCATCATCTCTCTGGGCCACTGCCACCCCACTACTGAAAAAAAAAGTGTTTATTTATAAATAATATGAATTTCCTTCACCTGTGGCTTGGTTTATTGCCTCTTGTCTTCTTGCTGTGCACCTCTGAAAATCCATCTCTTTTCTGTAACTACCCCTCAGATAGCCAAAGACAGCAAGACATCTCCTTTCTTCCCAGGCTGAGCAAATCCAGATAGTACACATAAAAAATGGCAACTTGTATGCCCAGTATTCTGCATAAATTTCAGAATCTCTGCTACATGAAGACTGGAAGGCCACCAAAAATATGGCTTACATAAGGGAGCACTTAATGGCATGTGAGAACAGAATTAAGAGACTGAGCTGAAATAGGTTTTGGAAATCCGCAGTTTTTACTGCATGCTGTCACCCTATCATCATATCACAAGCAGTTAATGCAAGAGGATAAAGATCTATTTAAGAACAATTATCCAATGCAATGCAGAAGGGCTGTTGAGAGTAGCCTTATCTCTTAATGCAGAACAAATGTGACACCAGTAGCAGAGGAAGACTTATGAGTCAACGGAACAAATCCCTTCAGTGCTTACCAGAATAACTACTCAGACTGATTCTTCCCCAGCAGACGTGTACTCGGCACTGCTTCGCTACTTCATCCTTCATTAGGCAGTGAAACACAAAGATAAAGAACCCTAAAGAAGAAAGGAGAGATTCATGAGTTTTCATGTGTGTTCTCCAACCTGCTGCCCCTTTTCTAAACTTCTGCCATGCCACTGATACCAGTGTGTTCTGTGTGGGCAAAGTGTCCCTGGCCCAGCATCAGGATCTTTAAGATCTCTTCCAACCCAAGCCACGCTACTATTTTATAATCATGTTGGCCCAGAGTTGCACTGACTTCTTCACGCATATGAAGGGTAATAGGAAGAGTTTTCTACAGATTTGGTTTAAGAATAATGTGCAAGTTGATGTGGCTTCTATCAGCCATTTCTATGCCCAGATGAAAAGGATCGTGCCAGTTCCTGACAAGGTGCATTTATCGGGACCTGTGTTTTCAAGGCATGAATTTGTCTTTAATAGTCTACCTATCACAGCAACAGAGTTTTGCTTTTAAAATAGCTAAAGCCTCTAATGCAAAAGCAGTATCAGTTCTCCTCTTCCCCCATGCTTGAGCGACATGATATTACAGATGTATTGTTATTTCACATCCCTAAACCCTTGTGTTTATAGCACTACTCCATTCTGAAATTACCTTGCAAGGTGTTAAAAATGCTGAAGAGATACAAGAAAAATATCCTCACGGCTCCCCAGGCAAAAAAGGCAAAGCCCCAAGTTAAGCCCAAAAGAAACATCAGGCTGAAAGCACTTTTGAGGTCTTAGAGAACACCCCATTTCCAGAATCTGGATGTCTTTTGTGTCCTTGTTTTCACAGAGTGGATTTGAATGAGAACAGTGATGAACATAACTGTATTCATCAAAAATATTAAGAAGAAATAGGCCACAACAGAGATGTAGAACACTGCGTCGTCCTGGATCCAGCAACTGCAAGAAAGGGAGGTACGTATTCATAGTAATATGTACATACATACAATGAAAGGGAGGTATGTGTTCAAGTAATCCCTTCCAATAAGAAGTTTTGTGAGGGGGAAACTCAGGAAGCTGGTTCCCCAAATAAGCATTCTGTATGGTTAGCCAATGCCTAGTAGGGGCATTCCCTAGCACTCATTATTTTCTCCCAATGAGGACATTCATAGAATGCCTGCACTTGTCTTCTTTTATAGATGTTATAGAAATTTGGTAACTTTAAGACACAGATATTTATGGCAAATTCAGATAAACCTGATGATTGTTTCACAACCTAATAATGTATAAACACAAAGACATGCTGCCTTGGGAAAATCAAGTTGAATATGACTTAACTAGGGGTCCAAATAATAGCATACCACTGCTTAGCTTTTCCTTAGGCATATATTAGTGAATTTTACTTCTTTTTTTCTTTGGGTCTTTTTTGTTAAAGATGGGGACCAACTTTCCCTCTGAGGTGTCACAGGTGTGTGCAGCCTCTCTGATGGGAAAAAACTCAAATACTCCAGGTAATCTTCACCACCAAGTGATTGTGCTAAGCAAGAAGCAAGTGGGAAAATGGAAGCATTCTTTGCTATAAAAGCATTTTCAAAAAGGATGAAAGAAGGCAGTGTTTTCCCACTGGAAAACAGAAGAGGTTGAGACAATTGAAATAAAACTACTTGAAGTTATGATGAGACAATGATGTGAATTCACATTAAAAAAGCAAAACAGAAGGAAATGCGCAAAATACCAGAGCAATTATTGTGCCTTTATATTTTTAACAGAAACCCAGAACATGTAGAAGCACATACAAATATCCCATTAGACTGCATTAATGCAATGAAAGAAATTCACAGAAACTAAAAATGAGGTTGATTGGAAGAAACCCTCCCTGTCCTCAAGCCAAGTTCACCAATGTGAAATTACTCCATGTAGTAGCCGCGCATTCATATTGTTCCTATGAACCACAACCACTGAAAGGAGAAGGTAAAGATGAAGAAGAGGAGACAAAAGTGAGTTATTTCTGGTTATCCCTTGTATTTTTCAGATACTCTGGTGACCATCAAAAAGCTTAAAGTATTATACTTACAAACCGCTGTAAGGATGGCTCTCGGAGAGTGACCCATTGCCATAGAAGTCCTTATTTATAATGAGCATAAGAGTAATTACAATAGCTGGTGTTCCTAATGAGGAAAGCAAAAGAAAAATAAATAGTTTGATTCAAAAGAAAAAATTAAGAACATGGAAAGATGTCAGATAACCTCTGAGATGTAATTACAGCAGACGTGTGCATCTGTGGATCAAATTCTACCCCCAGAGCTCCTTGTGAAACAACTGTAATTGAATGTGCAGCATAGCAGGTTTAATCTCCTTATTTATGCAAATTACAAATATCTGTGTTTGTATAAAAATATCTGTGTTTGCAAAATGTTTCTGAGTCTTCAAACATCTCCAGAAGGAATCCAATCTGGTAAAATAAAACCAACAGATTATTACAAAAGCTGAGTGTCAAAGGATAAGCAGACCACAGCATTTTATTTTAAGAGCTCATAGAGACACGTTTCCCAGGCAGCGCTTTATCTGTCTTTCCTTTCACACATTTCTCAGATTTTTTTCAGTTCTGGCTTTTCTGTAGAGAACAGCTGCTGCCAACAGCGCCATCAACGACGGCTGCCCCTGAGAACAATTGTGTGGGACATCAGATCTGAGGATAGGGATGATAATATGCTGCACACTATTCAAGAGAAAAAACAAAACAAAACAAAACAAAAAAAACCCACCAAAACCACAAACCAAACCCTTAAAACAGCATTTAATGGTGACCCTAACAATACAGCCCAAATTCTGCTCTAGGTCAGTGGCTCTGACAACATCTTTTCTAACAGGTGAACCAGAATTTGGGTTCTTTTTGGTATGTTTCTCCCAAACAAGTCTCTGATGCTTGTCAAGGGAAGTCCTTGGGAGAGCAATGAATGAAAGCCAAATCCACTCTGTGCATGGGAATCAGTTAGAGAATGCCAAAAATGGACACAAGGCTCAGAAAAGGAGTTAAAATCATCTCTGGGCATCCTCACACAGGGGTGAAGGCTGTGGGCAGCATTACTGCCACTCATGTGAGGTACCCTGCTAAATCATCCTGTAAAGAGAAGAGGGGTAATAAAGCAGTGCCTTACACCCACTTTCTGTTGCATATGACTGTGCAGGGACCAACAAGTACTCCCTGCTAATGTCTCCGAGGACAGAAGAAATTTAAGCTGAACAGCCTAGGGGAAGAGATCCATCCTTACAGCGCAGGGTGTGCATCGCATTTTTGTGAACTCAGCATCTTCACTTATTTCTGTAAAAATGCCCCAATCATAGAGAAGCTGATAAGCACAGAAGTGGAGAGGAACTCAGTCTACTTACCCCAGCCAGCAATGCAGCATTTTAGGATGTACTTTGGGACATAAACATTGAAAACTTTGACAAGAGCCAAAGAAAAGTGAACGGACTCCAAGCACATCCACGTGAATGCTGCAAGAAGGAAACAGTGGAGGAGCATGGCCACAGTGATGCAGAGGCCTGGCTGGTTGAACGAGGTCAGCCAGGAATTGGTGAGGAAGACAATGTTCAGCATCAGCAGCGCAGCACAAAGGTTGAGCAGGATTTTTGAGGGGTTGTCTCTCCGCACCTTCCTAAAAGGAAGGGGAAAGTCCGCAAGGTTATCACTGCATCATCCAATTTACAGCCTATTTACTCCCTACAGGAGTGGGTTTGCAGCCTAACCCTAACCCTATGTGCAGGAATAGTCCAGATTCTTGACGTAATATCTCACCCGTGTCCAGGGGTAAGTTTTTGAAATCTCAGAAATTTTTACTCTTTGCAGACATTTTACTGTGAGAGTGGTGAGGCGCTGGCACAGGTCGCCCAGAGAAGCTGTGGCTGCTCTGTCCCTGGAAGTGTTCAAAGCCAGGTTGCACGGGGCTCGGAGCAATGTGGTCTAGTGGAAAGTGTCCCTGCCAATGGCAGGGTGCTGGAACTAGAGGACCTTTTAGTAATCCCTTCCAATCCAAAGCATTCAATGATTTTTGAACAGTAAAGATAGGTGCTTGTATTGAGGTAGAAGTATTCAAATCTCTCTAATTTTGCACCAGACAGACATCAAAATAAAGCAATATTTATACTGTCAGCTCTCAGTCTTCCCTTTCATCCATCACAGCATCAAATACTAGCAAACATTCTGGTAATTGCCGCAAATTCCTTATTGCCGAAAGATTAAAATCAGTGTTAGAAAAAGGACCATACTTACTCAAGGGTTAGGTATGTCATGAGCGTTATTCCCAAAAAAAGGGAAGAAGCACCACATCCTGCATAGCTTATCAGAGTTAATATATGATCATGTGTGACATCTATTTCTGTCCGGGCCAAGTCCTGTGTTACAAGATGAAGAAACACAGTTGTTTGCCAAGACAGATTGAGAAAATTGCTTTCACATTGGAAATTACTGTTCTACTTCCACTTTCGGAGATTTTCCATTAACGTATTTGCGCGTCTCTTATTGTATAGTCCCACAGAACATTCAAACTAGTAAATGGCAAATTAACCCACAGTATTTAAAGTATCCGGCAATAAGTTGTGAAGCTAGAAAAGCTGTTCTTCAGAAACCACAAATTGAATATGGATTCCAGGATCTTACCAAAATGATTCCACCAGGAGCTTGCTTTGTAGGAGAAACTGCTTTGCTTCAGTGGCAGCTGCCATGCTTGGGAACTGCACAAACCTGCTAAATTGCCTTAGAGCACGGTAGATCCTCCCTGCCCAGAAAGCACCACTGCGAAATCAGACAGGAGGCTGGGCCCTGCTTCTCCAGGAGGAAGGCTGAGAGGATTTTGTTTCCTGACACAGCTTCTCTTCTATTTTGACTAGTAACCTACATCTCCAATGTCCCATAGATCACGCTGCTGAAGACCTGTAGCTGTGCTGATTACCAAAGTGACAGTGCCAGGTGTGATCTGAAAATCAGACTGAATTTTCCTTGCTTGAACAAAAACTTCAGCAAGTGACAGGAATCGGAACCATCTCAATTCCCTTCTGTAAAGGCACAGTTTTACTCCCGGGAGAGCTTCTGCCTCTGGAGCAGGGTCATGCTGACAGGGTAAGCATCCAAAGGCAAAGGTGGGGCCTCACTCCATCATGTGGGCTGTGTCCTACCAGGAATAGACAATTTTAAAATTATTTTTTAAATCTACTTGATTTGCTTAGAACCCACCTGTCCCTTTGCCTTTTGCGCAGCCCACTCTCAGGCAGTCGTCCCAGCTTTTGATATTTTGCTTTTAGGGGCAGTTTTCTCTGCATTACAGAGAAATAAGAAGTGCTAGATAATGACATCTCCCATATTTATACTAAACTTCACTTTCTGATGGAACACAGATAAAACTTTCAAGAAGGTGTAATGTCATTAGTTGTCGCTGGCAGTTAATAAATCTAACACCGTACTTCCAACACATATTGAGGTTGATTAGGTTACACTGCAAAGTACAAACTACATCTGTAAAACAAAACTGCCTCGAAGCAAGTGACATTTAAAGGACTTTACGCCAGTAAATTATTATAACTGTTTTCTTTGTTATTGCTGATTTTGGCAAGATTGCAGATATCTAAGAGCTTGTATAGACATGAATCTCCCATCTCTTCTCCAAAGCTAGAGATTACTTTGTTTAGTGCCACAGGACTTTCTGGGAGATGATTCACAGAGTACTCACCAGCAGAACTCCAAAATGGGTAAGATGGTTACAGAAACAGATTGTATAATTCATATCTGTATATTCCATTTCACACCCCGATGTATTCCAACCACCCAGTCCATCTGTGTAATAAAGAAAAAGGATTTTTAAGCAGAGTTAGTCATCCTCCATCATTTATAGCTCTGCAGCATGCAGGGTGTGTGAAGACAAGCTCAAGTTAGTACAGATTGCAGGGTCATTTAGCAGCACACAAGTGAGATTTTGCACTGAAACACATCTTCTGTAGTTGCCTGGGAACCTCAAAATTTGGAGGAAAGCTTTTAGTGGAATGAAGAAATATTTAAAGTCATTTAAATATCTGCACACATAGAAAAAAGACAAAGAACCTAGTGCTGGGTGAGACTGTGCTGGAGGGTGTGGAAACAGAAGAAAAGAAACACACAGGGCAGAGGGTTTGTTTAGGGAGAGTGCAGCACTGAAACAGCCAGATCTTCCCTGGTAAGACTGAATGTTATGACCCTATTTTTGTGGTCTGTGGCACATATTCAGAAGCTAAGATTCTGATCAAAAAGAAGCAAATCATTTCTACTCCTAGTAATTGCAGAGGAAACCTCTCTCACATGCTCTGACTTAACCCAATTGACAGTTATCTCTCTCTGGTGACTGTCTGAACCATTTTAAAGACCTGATCCCAGCAAAGCCCCTACTGTATTCCCTGAAGTCACGGTAAGAGTTGATCTGATATTTCATTGAATTTCTGCCTTTTTCTTTGGCAAAGTCTTCTTATTCGTGTAGATGCAGCACTGCACAACGCCATACCCACGTCCCTGGGGATAACACTGAGTACTGAGGTGTTGACATCAACACAAAGCAGCATCCCACGTTCAAGTTTCAGAGTCCAATGTCAAGAAATCAAAACCTCTGCAATGCTAGAGACAGAGCCAGCTCGGCAAGTAACACTTAACATTTTTCCCAAAGTCCCAAAAGACGCAGTGCACTGCTGCATTGCCCTGGAAACAGAAGAAAGGAGGCTGTGACATTTCTTCAGGACATATGCACTCTGTCTGCCCTTGCAGGTGGTGTATCTCACCTAGAATTGGGGTGTATAACCGAGGCACTTGGATTTGATTACCCCTGCACTGCTTGGCAGCAAAGCCCACTTATGTCTGTGATTATTTGTGTGCGGTGCTGCAGGGGGCCTGCGGGTGAGTGGCAGCCGGACACTTGGGCTTGGGGAGCCAGCCAGGATATTGGCCATCTCACCCATGGCACTAAACTAGCAGAGCCCCACTTTTTGCCTTCCCCCTTACCAAGGAAAATCCAGTGAGTCCGTTTTTTTTTCCCAGTTTTACCTGTATCTTTCAATACCTTACAGTCTTTAAGGACAGCAGCAAATTTGACAGATCGTTCACCTTAGACCAATTCCCGTGTCTAATCTCATTGGGTCCATGCGTTGCCTGAGATGTCACACCAAATTACTGGTGAAATTCAAAAGTTATGACTAAGACCTGCAATAACAATGTGAAATTTTATACATTTGAAAAAAAAAAACCATACAAGAAACCTTTTACTTTAGAATTTCAGCAATTCTCCCTCTCTGAAATCAGGCAGGGAAGACAAGTGAGAGCTGAACAGATGTAAATGGATATTCAATGCAATAATTTCTCTTGGGCACATTCTAGTTTGTTACTCATAATGCTGCAGCAAACTTTTCCAAGGCAGAAATTAATTTACTTTTATTATTATTATATCATTAATAAAATTGAATAATGCACAGAGTTTACAGGGTTACAGCCTAACAGATAAGCTGTTAAGATGTTTGATTTGGAGGCTGTCAAATATAATTAGTCACACAGCCAAAGATGTAGGTTTGGATGATAACTCATTAAATATTTAATTAAGATAATTTTAAAAGGTCAAGGAAAAAAATCTGAAAGGTGCCAGATGGCCTGGTAGAGTAAAAATGACAGAAGAGAGGGGATATCTGGGTGCAGTTATTGGGTATATATTTGCTGAATGGAAAGAGCATTTTGTCACGAAAACAGCAATTACAAGTCCTCATTAACTCTAACCAAGTTAATCTTACTGAATAATTTTCTTCTGCCTTGGGTTTGTAATATACTCATATGGAGGTTGGACCTTAAACCTTGACAGCACAAAAATGCTGAGGAGTTCAATCAACAAGTTTGCCCCATGCCCAGTTAAAAACAGACTTTAACCTAAAGTCTATTTAGACTTTAGACTAAGCTTATACTTTGGCTAATAGTCTAAATTTAAATTTAAAATAGACTTAAACAAAACAAAGCAATTTGACTTTTAAAACATCTTTGCAAGGCTTTGCGTTTTTTTAAAGTTCCTCTCTTTTGGTGACCTGACCCATTTTTCAAATTCAGATCAAGGATAAATCATTTCAGTCCAATACAAAATCCGCTATTTTCTGGCAAATAAACTATTCTTTGGAAAAAAAAAAATCACCTAGATCAGAATGAGGAAACAATAAGAATGTCCCTTGTTGCTAAGTATGGATTTGGAGTGCGGACACAAGCTTTAGTGACCTGCAAGGAATTATTAAACACTGAGATGTGTGGGGTCAGTCAATGTTTGGGTCCATGCGTCATGGAAAGGTCAGGCAGCAAGGTGTTTTAAGGCTAAGTGAAGTCAGCTTTGCCTCACCCCATCCCCGATAAAATGAACTCATCCTACCTTGTTCTGATTTATGTGGTGGAGAGTGACAGTCACGGGCTCGTTAAGGCTCTGAATTGATGCATTTTCAATGCTGGCGCTCACAACATAAGTGTTCAACCTCTCCATCGTTAAACTGTCATCCTGCAGGAGGAACGCACACACATGCAAAATGAATCCAAGATCTGCCCTGCTCTATTTTTTTTTTTTTTTAACTGTATTCCTTGGATATGGTGATCAGCTAAACTCCATGGGATGAGCGATGTAATTTAGCTACTTGCTACATCATTAAAACACGTCGTTAGCCGCAGCTCAGGGACAGTGTCAACATCAACTGAAGCGGAACTGAGTTTCAGATGCACCAGCTAGATTGAGAAGGCTGTGTAATCGTTTCAGCACATCACTAAGCTCATTAGAGAGGAGACAATTGTGAATGCATCGTTTGGCGCACTGTACGAGCCATCATTTCAAAGAAATGTCTCCCTTTCTAAATTATACCCACCTGTCCTTAAGAAAAGTAAGTATCAGAATAGTCATAAATCCTGCACATCATGCTGCTATATTATTTTAATAGAAACATAAGTCTTGAAATTATTTTCATGATCCCTGGCATATGCTACGCATCATCCTTACTATCAGAGAAGGTTAGGGCATGTTCTTCTCCTGCAGAACAGGAGGACTAGAATAACATCAGCTACAGAAAATGAAAAAAAGTCTAAGGTCAACAGGCACCTCTCAGAGCATCCTTGCCTCAGAGAAGGTTTTGCTGCCTGAGTACATTTTGCCTGCACACCCCTCCATCAGCCTGATGCTAATATACCCAGAACAGATGATGCTGGGATTGGAATTTCTTTTTGCAGGCACTGAGAACAGCTAAGCCCATTCCCGCTGTCTTCGGGTTTGCTGGGAGTGATAGTTACCAGAAAAAGTGAAGTAGTGCCAAAAAACTTGAACTGGATCTTTGAACGCTTGTCTGGGTGAGAGTACTCGATGCCTAGGAAGGTCTTCAGGGATTTTGGCAAAAACACAGAGGCCAAAGCCCTTCTGAAAGGGTTTTCCTGTACAGTGATCTGCAGGAGAAAGATGATATGCTCAGATGTGCCATGCTCAGGTCAAATTCAAAATGAGGCAAAAGAGTGGGAGAATTGTCTGGTTTAGTCAGTGGTCTCTGAGGTGGTACTTCGCTCTTACCTTGAGATCCACACCTCTGTTGTAAGAGGCAATGGCAAAGGCCAGTCCTCCAAAGAGGCTGGGATCTGGACGCAGCACCAAGAGGGCCAAGGACGTGGTTATGACTGACATATTTCTCTCTGTGTAGGTAACCTTATAGCCCATCTCCTCAGTCATCTTCAGGATACTTCAACAGCAACAGAAAGGAAAAACAATACAACTCTTGAAATGTTCTGCTGGTTTCATAATGCAAGAGACTAAAAGTCTCTACTCTGATTTATGATCACTAGGAGCAAACACTAGAGCAGGGTCCATTTTGGGGTAGATGGCCCTTTGTCTGCTCGGGCTCAGGTGATGGCAAGCAGTTGAGTTGGCACGATTCAGTGGCCTCTGGCAGGTGGAAGACACCCTCCCTGTGGGGACCATAGAAGGAGGTTCTGAGAAGTCCTGAGTCAAAATCCACACACAGTCAAAAACTGCACGTCTTCTGGCATTGCGGCAGTAACTCGTAAAATCTGCTCATCGGATTTTTTTCAATCGTCTAATTGTACCAGGAGATGAAATATCAGAGCCAGAAGAATTTAGTCTGGTAGGAACCTCTGGATGCCCATCCTCCAGCTCCTCACCACCTCCAGGCAGGATATGCTCTGAAGGCAGAGCTATTGCGCAGGGGCTTGTCCAGCAAAGCTCCAAATGGGCAAACTCTTTGTCCTTGTCAAGGCCAGATGTACTGCTCTGGACAGTGCTCTGCTCAGCCATTCAAAACCAGGCAGCCAAGTTCCCTTTAAGACCTCAAAGAAGAGAGGTGTTTTTAAAGCTAAGAACCTCAATTTTAGCATATGTGAAAATCACACCATCGATGCAGAGCCCAAAATACAGATTTTGAAGACTAACATTGCATAGCTGTGTTTAAAAAGTCTTTATCAGCAAGGGTACAGGGTGGAAGAAAGTAGCATCTCCGGGCTGACCTGCCCACAGCCCTCAATGCTGAGCCACAAAGATCCTTGTGAAAGGAGATGGCAGATGGGTAGTCCCTGGGCTGCCTCCAGGCTGGGATGCCCACGGGGAACAACACTGGAATGGGGACTTCTGCAGAACTGGCTCTGCCAAAGGCACCTTTGACAACACAATAACCAATTTCTGCTGGTAAAAATCTCAAATATGTTTAAGATCAAAGTACAGAAATTGCTAGCTCCGGTGATGGTATTTCAATAGACTGAATAGATTACACCATAGTGCCATTTCAGCCTAGGAAGCCTCTTCTGGGCAAGTTATCCTACTTACCTATTGGTTATTTTTCTAAAGTTCTCATCTTCTACTTCTTGCAGCAGAATATAGTCTAGTATAGACAACACACTTTCTGCAAGTGTCACACTCACATCTGCAAGCTCTACAATATCAGACATTTTACTTGCAATGATTTCTAGCTCTTCCGCATGCAGTGTTGCATCAGGCAAGAGGTATAAAATATGCTGTACAAAATCTTGTGCATTCTCTGGAAAAAAAAGGAAGAGCACGTGATTTATGTGGCATAGCTATCTGTCTGGCCATACAGCTACATGTCCCTCTCCAGTGCTCCTGATCTATTACAAGCTTATGTCCTAAGAATAAGTCGAAAAGCCCTCAATATGTCAATGAGACCGGCATGAACTTCCAAGTAAAATCTGCATACCCCAGGTTGTATTTTAAAGGAAGAAAATAATGTACTTTTCAAAAGAATACTGTTGCCTGCTTTTGGATTTGTAAAGACTATCTGCAAATAATATTTAGTTCTCACTTTGGTTGCTCACAAGAATTTGTGAACTACAAATTACAGAAGATCTGCCCCCGTCCCTTACGCTGCTTACCTGGTGCAGCAGCAAAAGCAAATTCTGAATGCTATTTTGTATTTGTCATTCATCATCTCATCATCCTTCTATATCTTTTTTTATAGAAGCAGATTTTACACCCTGGGAGTCAGACGGACCGTGCACAACTGCAGATATCTTTCCGTGACCTATTATTTGATGCGCTGCTGAGGATAAGGATTAGCTCTGGTATTGGGTTTGTTCGCCATTCAAACTATTCTCACTGTTAGGCATAGTTTAAAAAAGTATAAACAGGTGGTAGAGTTCATCTCATAGCTCACATGAATCACAGGACCAACTTTTCAACTCCAGACGCTGATTTGTGCTTCTTTCCGTGACATACGGTGAACTGCTTTGATGTGCTAACAGAGCATATAGACAGGCAAAACCTGCCACATTATGCACTGGTTACTTACCTAGCTACAAATCTAAGTGTAGACTTTGAGAATAGATGATTCAATAGAGAATTTGGAAGCTCCTGCAAAATCCATCAATAATAAAAACCTTTAAGGTGACCAGATACGCAGGACGCACAAAAACAAACTTATAGCTTCTTCAGATGTGCAACGTGAGCATTATCTAACTACAACTATTTTTACGGTGATTCACTGTGTCACTGAAGTATCTGGCGCCATACCTTCTGTTAGCTTGATATCTTGGAGGTCTAGAATATTATTTGGAAGTTTTTCCAGTAGTTTGCATTTAGTCACGCTTGGTTTCTTCCAAAAAGCTTGCTCAAGTTCAATACTAATTTCACTGAAAAAAGAAAACAAAGCACATTGTTACAAGAAAAAATAGGTACTCATGATGTTACTCATATTTCCCACTTGGGTAGCCAAGAATGCAATTTATTAACCCAACGTAAAATGGACCTTCAAGTCAGATCTGACTTAGCACTCATCCAGCAGAATGGCGGCAGAGCCCAAATGCCAGAGCCACGTGAAACACGCCTTGAGGTTTCGGAGGGCAGGAGCCATTAAGAGAAAGCACAAAATGTTAAGGGGCAAGGTTTCCCCTTCCTGCCCAAGCAGAAAGTCAGGTCTCTGCAGTGACAGCAGGTTCTGCCTACAGGTGATGGGAATGATGCCACGCCCTTTTCCTGCAGCCCACGCAGGACCAGCCCTAGATTTCTTTGCATCTTCCTTGGCATGGCACTGCTGTGTGCCGTGGCAGACCGCCATCTGATTTGCCATTACAAAACCTGCTGCTCTTCCATGGAAGAATCAATACAAGATGTCTCGTCACTTACCAGCTCCTCTGAGCAGATTGCAGAGGGTTTTTCCTGCAGCTGACCTCTGTCTCAGAGGCTGGACTTGTTACGGGCCAGGAATAATTCCCATTGTACCTCGTGAGGAAAAAGCTTTCTGGACAGCCCACTAGTGCTGAGGAGGAAATAAATAAAAGCTCTTTACAAAGACTCAACAGTCAAAAACAAGATACTGCCCCCACACCAGGTGAGCCAGCTGCCCTGTGGACCTGGTTTTCTGATGGGAATGAGTTCTAATTTGCAGACCGGGTAAGAGCATATTACTGAGGTTTACTGTCTATAAGAAAACATTGTGTTTAAATATTTCATCTCTTCTTCTACATTGTTTTCTCCTTTGTTTGACAAGTTCAGTTCTCAGGTAGAGAGTTTCCAGCGTCACAAACCGTATTCAATGACAGAACACCCTCCAGGCTTCTCTAATCTATCAGAAAGCTCTTTACATTGCCCCATATTAACCCATCAATGTCTTCCCTCCAGACCTGTTTTATCATCTGCAACTGATATTTTGTAAATTATTGCTATAAAAAGGGTTTTGAATCTCAGGTATAATCTGTTACCTCTTATCTCTGGCTTGCTCCTGTTCTTTAAGGAAGAACAGAGACAGTAACCAAACCAAGAAAATACTTACTTGCCATCTGAGGATTGGTCCAATGTGCAGAGGCATTGAGAAAATGCTGGCAGGTAGATTTGGTTCGGTTGTTTGGTTTCAGTCTCCCTGGGGTACTTGCCACCACCGGGAGCTCCTGGATTTGTAGCTGCATCAGCTTTACACTGCCTTTGTTGTAAAGGTGTTCAGACCTGCCCGGGCTCTGGGATTCATGTTTCAACTGGCCTCCATTCGTCTGGAACCAAAGTTTCTGATATCACTGTCACCGCATGATCTTCTACAGATCATACATCACACGAGGTCGGTCTGGTTACCTGTAAGGATGTTTTCTAGCCTAACCTCTTCACAGAATATGAATTTGACAAAAACCACTGATAGACAGAACTGCAAAGTACATGATTTCCAATGAGGCTTTGGTGAAGTTTTACCTATTGACTTCACAGCCACATCTTCAGGTTTCACGTACAGGGAAAATGGTCCCTCTTTGTAAGTGTCATTCAACAACTCTTTGATCTTGAGACTCAGGACTTCTGGTATTTCCAGGGATGTGGTCTTTACAGTGGCCTTACAGACATAGCTACAAAGAGAATACACAAGCAAGGCTGCAATGTGGGTAACATTTCACAAATTTCAGTGGCTACAAAATTAAGGAGTAACCCAGATCATTACACTGAATTGGATAATGTATGTATTTTTCTCACTGTAAGTGCAGCATTGAGGAAATGCTTTCTAAAGTAGAAAATATTGGGAATACAGCTACAAGAATCTCTCTATAGCTTCACGGTATATGCCTCTAAAGCTTTCCTAATAATGTTATCTCAGCAAAGGAACACCCCTGTCACATGTAAGGGCTTTTCAGCATTCAAAGAGAGCCAGTCATAAAATAGCAAGGTGCTTGTGTCCCTGTGACTCCACAGCTCTCTGAAAAACCAGGATTTGACCAACCACTTTTGGTATCTCTGGTGGATTCCACTTCTCCTCAAAACATAAACCTTTCGCTCTAAGTAATTATGCTCATGGACCCCTGGAAGGTTTGGAAAGACTGTATAAGCGGCTTCAGGCAGGTCAGAAAAATGCAAGAACCCATGGATGGATCACCTTGTGGACCTCTTATTTAACTGAGGGCTAATGAGTGAGAGGTCCTTGGGGCTGGGATATTTCAAGCTTTTTCAATTCACGCAGCTGTCCCCCATTCATCAGGGTCTTTCTAAACCATTCACAGCCCCTTGGAGGTGATGGGAATTCACCTCCTCCTCCTCCTCCTGACCTGGGGTCAGAAGACAAATTAGGATTTCCAACAGAAGAGTTGCAGGATTCAACCTGGTATCCCTCTTGGGCACTGTCCACTCACTGCTTCTGGCCCCAGCGACAGACTCTGCTCAGGGCCAGCTCTTAGAGGGAAGCATAAACCTCACAGCTTGCCGTGGAAGCACCCCCGAGATCTGGGTTATGAGAAGGAAATCTTGGGTGCCCAAACACGTCTCCCCCAAGTCAAGCATTCCTGTGGTTCTGACCTCCATGTGCACTTTTCTGGTCACCCTGAAACTCAAAGAGCCACGGACAGATAAAATTTCTCCTCCCCCTAGAAATGAAACAGTACAAACTATGTAAATCCAATTCATAGCCCTGGGTCTTACCTTTGTGATATCTGCTTTACCTTCGCCTTCAGGTCACGAGGAAGGACACAAAGTTAGAAAATGGTTAAAATTGACAGGCACAAATTGTTTTTTAAGGAAAGCAATTAGCAGAAAGTCAGTGTGCTCTTTAAAACAGAACCTGTAGCTTTAAAGGTTACTGGGAGGAGCCTTTGTTCCACAGTGCTGACAGGGGTTCATCAGGATAATTAAATAATTTCAACAAAGCACAATAGCATTGACATTTAGACCTTAAACTACTATATTCTCTATGCAGAGGTAAGAAAAATATACATGTCTATAAGAGGAATCAGAAAATAACTAACTACATACGTGAGTCCTCCTATAGGCACCGTGGTGTGGATAATTATCCCTGAAAACAAAAGGGAACAGAGCAATTATTTCACCATAGCACGTTAACTATAACATGCCCAATTCTGCTACCGCCTAAAAAAAAAAAAAAATTTAAAAAAAATCTTGTGACCACAATAAGTTAGACTTTACAGCTCAGAAGTCATCTTGTATTCAGCACAGGTATATCTACAGAAGTCACCAGAAACGAGTGCTATAATTGATACGCATGCTGACAAAAACCGTTTCTTCCGAAATGGGAAGAACCTTCCCGTAATGTTTTATGGATTAGAGTCAAACCATGTGAACATTGTAGCGTGTTACTGTATTGTTATCTATAAAACAAGCAGTACCTGTGGAAGTCAGAGAAGAAAGCAGGAAGTCAGAATAGATATAAAATGATAAAATTCTGCATCCGTGCATGTGACATGTTTACAAATTGCTAAAATATCCCTCTCCGCTGCTCACAGTTTGGATGCGAGTACAGACGGATTGGGCTAAAAGGAACAAAATAGGGGAATCTGGTGCAAGAAACCATCATTTCTACCAGCGTTTTCAAGCTATAGCATCCTTTCATTAGACATTGCCATACGAGCCAGTCCCCGGCATCTGTGAGCCTCGTTCCCCTCCGTGACCCCCAAACAGACCGGTCAGTTGGGAAATGGGTATCTGGAACTTGACTGCTCAAAGCACAGAGGGTCAAGGTGACACCACCACACAGCCAGAACCTTACCTGACTTTAAAATTTGTCACAACAAATCCTTCTCCAATAAATATGATATTAAACTGGAAAGAAAACAGTAACATTTTTATTAACACGATATATCAGTACTTTTTCTAGACCTGCTTGTAAAATTAGAATTGTCATCAAAGTCCTAAATCCCAATGAAAGCGGTTAAGAATTTTTGTAAAATTTTTATGCTTTTCCCTTCCTTCAGAATTTCATTTTGTCCTGTTATACATTGAAAAACACGAGTCGGGAACACCACAATTGTTACATGGATGCTCGTTTCTGTGTTGTCCCAACAGTTTGCATTCTGTACATTGGGTGTGGGACTAGATGACCCACAGAGGTCCCTTCCAACCCATTCTATTCCAACCCATAGTATTCTACGATCCTACCAGCTGTCCTCATGTGATACTTGCTGGAAACACATGAGAATGAGAAAAGCAAGCTACTCGCCCAGTGTTCAAGAAGCCTTCTTGCATCATAACAATCAGGTGCTCTCTCCATTTTATAGAGAAGAGAGAAGTTCATGTGAACATTAAAGAATCCAGCTGTAAGGAGAGGACAGAAGTGAGAAGCATCCTGCAGCTTGCACAGAAGGTGCCTGCTCCCCTTCCCTTCTCCTAACTCTCCCGTAGGACCACAGCCGTGTTCCCATTCCCACAGCACCAAGTGTCTTTGGGAAAACCCAGACCGCAGTGTCCAAGTCTATGTTACTGGTGCATCGATAGGAACTTTTTTTAAAGATCTCAAGGGCCCAAACACACGGTTACATTATCACACCTCAACAACCAAACTGTGGTTCGTACCTGAGGTGCACTCTCTCAGTTTTTACAGCCTGCTGAGAATGCACAGGCAGAGACAGGAGGATTTGCTGACATGGGACACCTTGCTAAGCAGCAAGGGCTTAAACATATGACTTCACTTGTCACATCTACAGTGTTAGTTAGTGTCAATGACAACCACATCAACATTTAAGATAGCCCCCCAAGCACTTACACGGCATGGTACCATTGGTACTGGCTGGAGATACCGCGGACAACGTAGGGGCCCTTGTTGAGGATGCTTGACTGAAGGCTGCTGGAAAGAACCATAAAAGGCCTGAGAATCCATTGGCAAAAGCACGAGGGAAGGCACGGTTCAGGTGAGAGACAAGTTTGAGTACTTCTGCGAATGTCCTTGTTACAAGGACCTGCTGTGGTTCCACAGACTTCAGCAGGGTGAAGGCGAAGGGCAAAATACACCCACACAGGGTCTTCTTCTTTATAGAGAGTTCAACACAGCATAGCAATGGAAAAAAGAGGATTTAGATCACAGGGAAAACCAGAGCTTATGCACCTTTATCCTTCTTCATTTCTTGTGTTGGAGGACAGTTATCTGTGTTCCCTTCTGGCCTGTGCAAGCTGTGCCAGCCTTCAGGGAAAGGCATTTGTAATGCCTGGGAAAGAAACATTGATACTCATCGTCTCAGGGTTGACAATAAACTGGCATAGGATTCCCATTTTAAATGCTGGCCATCCTGCCTGTTGTTTTCAAACTAAAGAATTCCAGGCATTCATTCATAGCTAATTTTCCTTTAGGCGAATCACCTTGTCAAAGCAGATATGACTTTTTCATTTAGCATGCAATCTGCCACATCACCAGGCAGACAGGGAGAAAATGGATTATGTTTGTCACCTGTGAAAGGAATGAGTGTGTCTTTACAAACAGACCGTTCGAGCTTGCTTGTAGGTAAGACCAGAGATTGATAGATAAGATAGTAAGAGAAAGGAACCATAAAATTCAGAGGAATGGTACTAATTGACAGAACAGAGATACAAAATGGGGAGAGGGGGGTGGGGTTTGCATATCAGGGGGGCCATGTAGCAGGTGATTCCGTAAGCCTGTACCTCTCAAGTACCTCTGCAAACGGGGAAAGAGAAGATGACACGCCCAGGAAAATAGGATTAAAAGGACGCTGCGTCCTCCAACAATTTGAGAGACCCTGAGGGAAAATGCCCCATGGTCTCTCCCTTTATTTGACTAAAGTTACAGGCCTCCTCTGTCTCCTTTTTGGATGCAAACCTCTGCACTGCGAATATTTTTGCACACACGTACAACAGAAAATTGCAGTGAACTGAATCACCCTGTTGCATTACAGGCCTGGGTGCGGAAAGAAAAACAGGATCACAACATTTTGCTCCAGAAGTGCCACTTCCTTGAGAGGTTGATAATTGGTATTTTTTACTTCACACTCTGACATAACTGTCAGAGACTTGACATTCCAGCTCTGACTTTGAGAAATAAATTCAACATATGAATACAAAGCCAAATGTCTATAAATAAGGAGCGTGGTCAGAAAGAAGCAGGGTAAGACCATGCTTCATACCTAAAACATTGTTCTCTCTACTGCAGTTCAAGTTAAGGAGACTCACCCACGCTCAAAATAATTTGCTTTGATTAACATGTACGCGCTTCCGCTTGTGAAAAGAGGACTGAGACGTGACGGCAGACGAGGTCTGAAGCCATGAGACTACTGTACCACTGACTTTTTAAAGTCCAACGCAAGGAATTTGATTTAACAATTTAATAAATGGTTTATTCAGCATCCTGTAAATATGTATGGTTTCCAATAGGTGAGCATCAAAAATGAGACTAACCAATAAGAGGATCACAACAAATATATTTCTGTATTATTAGCAGTCATTTTCAGATACTGAATATTCATCCCTCTCCCAGATTATTTAAAATTAAGAAGAAAACCAGAAAGCAGTGTGTGGGTGAGGTATGGGGAGGAAGAGATGGAGACTGAGTCAGTGAGAGGATGAGAACACACACTTGGACACATTTATCATTCCCTCCCAGTAAATCCAGGAGCTCCCCACGCAGAAAGCTTTCTTCTGTAAGCAAACCACATTGGGAAAGAGAGTGAAAAAGGGAAATAAAGCCTCCCTTCCAAAGAAAAAGCTGCCCTACATCCTCGTTTGTGTATCTCCACGCATTATGATTAAAAAATGAAAAAATTATTCTATTCCTTGTTTCTGCCACCTTTGAAATTTGAGACTGTCCACGCTACCAGTAAAAAGACAAGTCTAACTCCGCAATAGAAAAGAAAGTCCTCAAGACATGTCAAATAGGAATCAATACATAGTTCAGCTCTAGGGTCCACGTGGTCCAGCACCAGGGTGGGTGTTTGATTTTCTCATCCAAAGCTGAGAGAAAGTTGACAGATTTGGCAGGAGGTAGATACTAATTCAGTCTTTTTATTATGAACATTTTCTTTGGGATGAGTCCAAGTTTTCCTCAACAGGCCAGCGTGCTGGAAGTGACCCGAGTCCTGCAGGGTGCATTTTAGAAGCACAAATTATCTCTGTGCCCTGCATTGTTCGTCAAGAGAAGTGAAAGAAAGGAATACAAAAACCAGCATAGAACTAGTTATTGTTTTGCTGGGACTTATGTTAGAGTGAAGGGATGCTGACGGCGTTCACGACGCACAGCTTACCGTGTTGAACTCGAGGCCTGAATCATTACTGCAGAACTTGGTTCTGTCAGCAGCTTCGTGCATTTCCCAGGACACCAAGGAGCAACCGCATAGCTCTTATTTTACAGTGACCAAAGTAAAACTAGAAGAAGACTATGCAGAAATACACAAGACACCCAGGAGGGAAAGAAGTGAATAATGACAAAACCACAAGCCTTTTCACCTCCAAACGTGGATGACGGTTGTGATGCCATCAAAACCTGACATTCCACTCCTTGATGCATTTTCTTATTTGTACTGAATCATCTGCAGCCCAGACCGAGCCAGCATCCCAGGAAAGGGTATGAATTGTGACCAGACTTGGCCAGTGTGCTTCAGGGACCCTCATAATGGTTGAAGGGAAAGGGCCAGAATAAGAACAACTGCTGCTCTGGGGCAGAACACAAGGAAAGTGGGCTCCTGTAGGGATAAAGTGTGCGTGCACAAATCAAGACACCGTCGGACACTCTCTGGACTGGGGCATGCCCAGAGCCTGCTCAAAGCACCATCCGTGTGATTAATCCTGAGCGGAATTACTGTACCTGTCAGGAGAAAAAGACGAGCAGCAGCTGCCACCAAGATGCAAAAGACCTCATCAGCAGACCGCTGTTCGGGCCAACGCAGGAACCTCTTCATTTTCTAGGCGTGTTCTGAAAAAGATGTTGGTGAGCACCCCCTTCCCGCTTGGCTGAGAAATTCAAACTGCTCCTGCAATCTGCTGGAATGGCATTGACAGCACAGAAGCCCAGAAGTACTCGTTCCCTGTGACGGGGCTGAGTCACTAGATCAGCTGTCTCTGTAAAGGTCACAGCTAAACAAACCCTCTGGATTCTGCTGGTTTCTAAAAGAGATGAAGTTCATACAACGACACTGAACGCGTTTTGGTCATCTGTCACAACTCCGTAAGCCCGTTACCAGCTTCCAGTCTCCTTTGAAAAAGTGGTGAAGTTCCTAAAAACATAGGGGAAAATAAGAAGAGAAAGCCCTGCCAGTGCCTCTAAGCTGGGTGTGCTGACCCGCAGTTATATCCTACAGACTTTGGTGGGATGGTAAACCACACAGCAGCAGACAGGTCAAAGGGCACAGGGAGAAACAGGACACTTCTCAAGGACAGCACAGCCAGTAAAAGTATTTGTTCTCACTCCTGGGCTCTGTCCACAAGCAAATTTTCATCAGTGTAATTCAGCCCTGGGAACATGCTTATAATCGAGAAAGGGCTAGTTCCAGGGAATAAGAATGTACGGAAGACTTAAAATCCAGATATGCCAGTTTAAACAGAAAGGGCTTTATTCTGTTTTGTGCTTCAGTTTGACTAAAGTTGCTTGCAAAATGACTACAGTTAAACAGGATCAACGAAGTGGACGGGCAGCCTTGATATCCGAGAGCCCCAGACTCGCTCCCCGTGCCCTGCAACTCCCCTGCGCCGCTCTGCTTCCTCTACTCGCTTCACTAGGCATCAAAGGAAGGACTTAATCCTGGTTTAGGACCGCACTGGATGAAATCTTCACCTATTCATGAGTTACATAAAATGACTGTGCGGGATGAACTGGATCCTCAGATCATCTAAGGTGGCCACGCTCCATTCAATGGAGTCAGCTGGCTTCACATCAGACGCAGCCCTCACCTGGGGCTCCCCACAAAGGGTTACTGCACCCTGCCCACTGGCAAAATGGAAGCTGTCCCTTTGTGTTCAGACATGTAAAATGAACACTAGAAAATTCCAAAAACCTCTGAGCTAATAACTTTGTCCATTTCCTTTAAAAATTGCCCTTTACCAAATTTACAGCGCTAGGAAATGTCATCCAGTTTTCTATTTACTGCTGTGACAACAAATCTCTTCTCCCAGCTTTCTATGCTATTACTCTGGCAATTTTTTGCTGACTTGTGCAGTAACATTTAAGGAATAAAACATTGTGCTCCCAGCCTGTGGCACGTAAATAGCACTTCCCATATATTTTCACACCTTCTTCTAAGAACACCATAGTTATTTAAAGACTCTGCTCAAAAACTCACCTCCCTGTGTAGCACAGCTCAGGTAGATTTTTACTCCACACTGTTTCTTCTGTCAGACCCCAAAAGATTGGTGAAGAAAATATGAAGAGGAAATCAGATGGGATGTTGCGATGTTTTCAGTAGGTCAGGAAATGAAGAGCAAGTTGTTCTGTTTTGAAACCACATTTCTAAGGGCCTGGAAAATCTGCTGCAATAACAAATCTCTGCTTCCAACCTTGTCTTTCATTACTCCAGAAATGATTTGTTGACTTTTGCAATAATATTTAAGAAACAAATCATTACGCTCCTGGCCTGCGGTACGTCACAGGGTCGTCCAGGTTTTGTCCAGAGCAAAGTCCAGAGTAAGCAGCACTGTAAAACACAAATTAGACAGAAACAACTGAAGAGATCCCCTCGTTTGTTTCAAAAGCGACTGCACTGAAGAACGCTAGTTGAAAATTCCCCACAACAGCTAGCCCCTATTTCTAAGTACGTAATACTATAGCATAAAGATCAACTGCCTTACTGCAAGATATTAATTAGTCATTGCCAAGTTCCAAAAATGATAATTATTCCTTGCTGCTGAGAAAGATTTCATGGGTGAGGTCTCAGAGAGAGTGGCCCCAGAGAAGGACACCCCTGTGTGCCTGTCACTTTGGTCAGCCAGAGATCAACTTCTGAATTTTGTGAGTTAGCTCCAGAGGGACAAAATCAGCCCTGGAGGCCTGGTGGCTGTCTCCTGCAGGAGCATGATCTTAAATGTTCTCACAGCAGCTCCCACTTGTTCACTCCCCTAACTGGATCTGAGAGGGATGTAAGAGGAACCAGAGAAAGCCTGAACCTTCCAAGGCTGCTGAACAGAGCACCCTGCTCCTCCAGGCACTCTAGGCTCCAAACAGAATAGAAGCATCCCTCCCTTCAGCTTTCTTACATAACCTACCCATCCATTGTCACCTTATTGCTCACAAATCTGTCTCCTCCTCTTGGTTACCCCCATTTAAACACCACAGACTTCAAGTTTTTCCTCAGAAAAATGAGAGCACCCCTTAGCCAAACTACAATATATCTCAGGAGCTCTTCTCCTGCTTTGCCTTCCCCCTGTGCACCTGCACAAACCCTCTCACAGTCAAGTAGCTACAGCTGGGCACCCTCCTGCCATCCAGCAGCTTTAACGAGCAGGTCTCAGTCTCCTATTACGGGCAGGTCACATCCATGAAAATTGCTTGGCAAGCACTGCGTCTCACCAAATCCATGCTGCATAGCTTCTCATAGCTTCTATAATTTGCATAAACTCTTGCATGAAGAGCCTTCCTTCTGAACAGGGACTGCACAGGACTTTCCAATGATTTTCATTTCCTTCATCTTCTTTTATCCATTTCCACGCTTTTCAGTTTATCTCAACGCTTAAAATTATTCAGCGCAGGTTGTTTATCAGCTTCACTGGAGCTGATTGCAAAGGGTCTGGAACGCCACGAGAGGGCATATCTTCTTAAACCTAGAGGCAGACCTCGATTGATCAGCCATCATCCTGCACCATTTCTAGTCAAAACTTCACAGGAAGATTTAGAAGATGACCTTTAGGACTTAGAGCAGGAAAAGACCGTGTCTGAGGAGTACAATGAAACGAAGCAGAGAGCCAACACAGAACACATTCAGGCTCACTAAGGCCATTCAGATAAAAATAAATTTTGCTGGATGAGCAAAATTTATTCACGTTGGACGAGCAAAGATTTTGCCAGGAGGTTGCTATGGTGACTTTTCAGCTCTCCTAAAACTCCTTATAGTGTAATTACATCTCAGAGCCCAGGAGCTAAGAATTTGCAATTCTTTGGAGGAAGAACGTGGGTGGCTGACTCTTCAGGATGTTTGTTAGCCGGCCATTTGTATTCTAAAAGAAAAAGATTCATATATTTGTGCTTTTATCAGGTGCCTGCAGTTTCTGTGAACCCTTCAGGCATTTCTGGTTGCCATGTTCAAAGACCTTCTTGAATAACTGTTTAACTAAGAGGCTCCCTTTTCAGAACACCTCCATCCTGCAAAGTTTAATTAAAGGATGTTTAGCTCCAGTTGGGCTGAGCTTACTTCAAATCACTGCACACTTCACTTTGGTACCTAAACTAAAAAGTGCACAATGACTGCAGTATTTTTGCATTTCCTCAGCTTTTGCCATTTACATTCGTTGTCAATGACTGAGCACTGAAAACGCAGAAAGCTGTGCAAATATTATTCACGCTCTCTAGTCATCAGACTTACCCAGTTCTGCCCAGCTCCCCTGAGATATGGCACCATTAAAAAAGAATTAAAGCCCAGAATACATATTCTTTGAGTCATTGTAAAATACCGAACAGAAAAGGGAACCGGTACTGTGTTTCAACACACAATTGTCACTCTCTTCAAAACAGATGCATCAGCTGTCTTTTACAACCACCCAGCACAAGGGGCTTGGTTGCACAGGGCAGCGGGCCAAGGGAGGGCTGGAACTACCCTCAGAACACTGACCTGTAAATAGCATCATAAAATCATAACGAATACCATTTATAGTTCATGAACCAGAAGCCGCTAAATCTCATTGTAAAATATTAAATTGCTTCACTATGTAAGGGCAAGATAGCAGGGTGTTCAACTTCCTGAGAGCTGACAGCTAGTCCATACAAATTTCTAGATTACTAATTGCTTTAAGTACAAAATTGACTTCCTACTTTCTTTTTTACTTAAATCTTTCAGCTTGGAGAAAATCTTTTTGATCATGAGTAACTGAGTCCTGCAGCAAGTATTCCAGAAATCTGTCTAAAATCCTCCCACTCCAAGGTGCAGCAGCTCCAGGGATGACCAGTGAGGATGAGGAGGGGCCAGCTGCTGCCAGAGGCTGCTTTCAGAGGGTTACCTGCGCACACTTGCACAGGGAACTACTAGTCCAAAGCAGGTAAAGGAAGTATCCCGAGTGTCCCTCCGACCACGGCGGTCGGAGCATCCGGCGGGGGCTGCGGAGCAGCCAGATGCGCCCGGGCACGGAGCACCGCTTAGAGAAAATGCCGAGGGAAGAGCCCTCTTGCCAAGGAGCAGCACCTGAGCAGGTGGGGCAGCATGCGGGGTCCTGGGGGGCTTTCGCCTTCCCCCTTTCATCAGTCCCTCCCTAGTGCCCCCAGAAAAGGGAGGGGTTACTAGGAGAAAAGGAGTTTAAATTGAGGGGAAAAGCTTCCTTTCCCACAATTGTCCGCATTCAACTTGAAGAGGACTCTGCGTCCCCTACAATTTTAATGGTCTCAATCGAAGGAAACACTGCCTTTTCCATGCTGTTAGGGATATTAATTGACAGGGAGTCCCCATCTTTCGTTATTTCGCAGTTTAAGTGGAAGGGGAAAACCTTGATGACGCTTTTTTACGGGTTTGAATTAAGGGGTAACTGCCCTTTTCATCATCCTATGGCTTAAATTGAGAGGGAAGCCACCCTGTCCCTTCTTTTTAAGGGTTTGTATTGATGGAAAAATCCCCCATTTCCCCGCACTGGAGAGATTTAAACTGAGGAACACTCCTCTTTGCCCAAGGCTTTAGGGGATTAAATTAAAGGGGAGAAGCCATTTATTTGCCACTGTACTGGTCTAAATGGAGGCAACTGCCCCATTTCCTCATTTTAAGGGGACCCCTTGAAGGAAGCTCTGCCTTTTTCAGCATTTTAAGGGTTTAAAACTACATTTCAGGGCACTTCTTTCTGTGCCCTAGTACCAAATATCTCAGAGAAGGGTGAGCCTGGCATGTACTTAACCCTTACACTGCCCAGGAGGGTACTATTTCTCTTATTTTTATTTATAATGTAGATAGCCCTAATTAGAGGTCCTAAGGTGACTTAGACAATTCATATCATTAGTATTCTTTGCCACCCTACTTAGTCACATGCAAAGTACTAAGTAGCCACTAAGGAATTATTATGTAAGTTAACAGCAAATTACCCAATTTACCTAGTTATGCTGCCTAAACAGAAAGCTTTATTTCTTACCAGTTCTCTGCCCTTTTACTCCAGGTAGTTGTAGCAAAAAAGAAAGCATTGTTATTTCCCTGCACAGTTTTCTCCTTTATCAAGCCATTTACTTCCCTTGAATTCAAGTCAGAAGAGCCAAACAGCTGCAGCTGCTCTGAGGGCTTTTATACCTGGTGGGCTTTGCCCCCTCCCTTTTCCTGGGTGCCATGGGAACGAGAGGTGGGGCATCATCAGGGGTATATTAACCCCAGCCTTTGCTAAGGGCCTTCATTCCCTCTCTAGGATCATCCAGTATAAGAGGTCTCCTCTCATTTCAGTGAAGAGGCTCTTTCGGTTTTTCTTAGCTTGTTTTCAGCAGGTGCTTCTGGGCATCTAAAGCAACAGAGGCTTTGAAGATACTGCGAAGAAAACAGCATTGAATACAGAGTATTTAAGTTTGTGATTTTGGATTGTGTGTTCAGGAATGGTAAGGTACTTTTGTAATTTCTGGGGGTTTTTTTGTTTTGTTTTGGTTTATTTTCTTTTGTTTTGTGTTTTTTTTTTTTTTTAGGAGTGCAACTCCCTGAAATTCCAGATTGTGTCAAATGCAACACTTTTTTTCAACAGATTTATTGTATCACAAAAAAGCATCTGCCCAGCTTCAAAGGTGATGTTTGAGATTGAGGCTTCAGATGAGTTGAGGATTGTGACTAGGAGAGGGAGGGTGAGCAGGTATGTGATGAGGAGTTATTGGAGGGGGGGGGGGGGGTGGGCTTTGAAGGCAGCAGGGTGAGAAACAGTGTCTATTCAAGGGCCCCTCAAGGCTTTTTACCTGTGTAGTAGAGGCATTTACATGTCTTACAGCATACAAGCTTATCCACTGCAGTCACAGAAATGCCATGTAACTTTGCCTCTCTCTAACCCGGGTGCCGCTCATAATAACAGGCACAGCCTTGGACTCGGGATGAAGCTGGAGCCTCGAGGACCCAGGTACATTCTGGAGAGGGCAAGTAGCTGACTTGCTGGGATTTGGCCCACATAACACTAAACTCATACATTGTTTTTTGTTTTCTTCATTGTAGCTGTGTGAGAGGCTAACAGGCAATCGTGGGGCCCTCCGAGGCAGACTCATTTGAGGTCCAACGTGGACTCACATCACCGGTCATCTAAAATATAAGCCAGGGGCCGCGGCCTGAAGATGGGATGATAGGAGAGTACTGGGTTGGAAATTCCTGGGACTGATGTAAAAATTAGCAGAGGGTAAAGGGATATCCTCTAAGAGGTCTCTTAGGACAGCTAAAGGGAGAGGCTTTACTTTTGATTGCAGCTGTAGGATGTGCAGTGCAGAACAGCTCTGGTCTGTGTCGTGTTGTGTACTGTGTTACCAGGTGTGTCTTTGGGATCGGATATCTCTGCCTTTTCCCCTCGAGGCCCTTATCACAAGCATCAGCCGTCACCTCTCGGGTCTCGAACTTTTGCACTCCTCGGCACGATGTCCGAGTCCCTTCTCAGAAGCGTCGAGTTGGATGTCTTTTGAGGCCTTGTTCCCAGCTGTATCACCATCCATCCATTCTGGCTGTGAGTTGTAATGTCCTGGGGCTTATAAGATTGTCTGATATGGAGAGCATTCTAAACATAGCATTTTCTCACAGCCATCTTGATCATCGTGACCAACAGTTCCTATAACAGGTCGCTCTGTTCCAGTCTTTTCTTCTGCTCCTTGGAGGAGCCTCATGCATCCGCTGTTGCGTTAGCAGCAGTCATCTCTTTTGGCATCCTCTCGCTTCTTGCCATTATTAATCTTGCCAGGAATTTTTCTCTCATCCTTGTGTCACACTGCTTGCAGCATAATGTGTTGTTTGTGTTTAGCATCCCCTCGTTTGTCACATTCTGTGTCACGGGTGTCCACACGTTTGTGCCGGAGCTGCTCTGCCCTGCTGCATAGCCTGTTATAATAGGACAAGCCTCAGGGACCTGGAATTTGTAATGTGGGGACTCTAGATGCTATTCCTAGATTGACATAAGGTGCTTGTGGCTGAGTTATCCTGCAGCTGTTTGACTTTTGTCCTTTCTTTCAGATGCAGAAGGATAAAATCTGTGCCAGAGGGCCCCATTCCGGACGAGGGGGTTCTCACGAGCAGGTCAGTCACTGTTTGTATCTGCAGAGGAAGCATAAATGGTGACTCTGTTTCAGCACTGTTCTTTGTCTTAATTTTCAGGAAGTCAAGGCAGATAGCAGCAGTTGAGGCTGAGTGGGCAAGGTGAGCATTAAGTAGTGCACAGAAGTAGTTGTTATTGCTCAGGTCTCCCCTTCTGGTACAGCTCCAAGCATCCATTCTCGTTAGTGCGCTTTAGGCAATCGACTTGGCGCGTGTCCAGCCCCCGTCACCAACCGGTCGATGCACCGGGTTTGCTGCTCCCGTGAGCCCTCTGAACGTATTACAGGACTTGATGATGAAGCCTTCAAATATTCTGTTTCACGGTCCAGCCTGGGTAGCCCTCGGGAATGGCCGTGGAGTTGCGGTGAGTCTAGGAGGTAGGGGATAGGAGCAAGGGTCCCCTCAGGTTTCGGCAATGCCAAATCACCTTGTCTCTGCTTAACCCAGGCAGACCCCGCAACGACAGGGTCAGCCTCAGAGTCTGGCTGAAGCGTGTGACCTGAGGAGCCGGGCATTCTTAGGAGAATGGTGAGTAGCAGACGTGTTGGGTTTTGTCACATGTGCTGCTAAGCTTGCGCACTGATGTTTGGTTTTCCTTCTCTTGGCAGAGTAAGAGGCAACAGACTGGAGACAGCAAGGACTTGCCAGATGGCGAGGCCTCTTTTGCACCTGACAGAGACTGGCATGCCCACCTCTCTGAGAGATAAGTAGAGGGCTGTGACCCACAGAGGGGATGAAAGCGGGGTGCCGGGTCAGGAGTCACTGGGAGGGGATTTCGAGTCTGCTTTGGAGACCAGGATGTCCAAGCAGTGGCCCCTTAGGCCCCATAAAGTGTCACTTTTGATCACAGCGCTGAGGTGCGCAGGGCAGAGCAGTCCCGGCGTGTGTCACGTCACATGTTTATCGTGCATTATGTGTTGTCTGGATATCCCACGTCACATGTCTTTTACCTTAGCCCTTTGAGGGGCCTATCAGAAACCTTGGCACCATTCTCAGCATCCGTGATCTCTGCGTTCCTTGTCCTGGCACCCATGCCATAGAACTTTTGACTTGGCAGCTCAGCCAGGCATCAGACAGGCATCTCTCTTTAGAAGCATCCAGTCAGATGTCTCTTCAGGTCCTGTTTTGAGCTGTACGGACAGCCGTGCCCCACAAGGATCCATTATGGCCGATTAGGACTCGTAAGAATGTGAGGATAGGTAGAGGACTCTGACTGTAGGATTCCCAGGCATCCATCTTTGCAGTTCTTGGAATAAATCATTCAGTTAGCATCTTCTTTCTCCAGTGTTCTCTGGGCCTCATCAGCTCTCCATCGGTCCCACCTCGGTCATCTCATTTTGCATTCTCTCGGTCCTCGCAGTCATTTATCTTGCCAAGAAATTTTTGGTCTGTGTTGTGTCCCCGTTGTTTGTCACGTCCTGTCTGTCCTGTGTCACGGGTGTCTGCACATATTTGTGCCAGAGCTGCTCTGCCCTGCTGCATAGCCTGGTATAATAGGACAAGTCCCGGGGATTTGAAGTTTGTAATGTGGGGTGCAGTTGGACTCTAGATGGCATTCCTAGATTGACATGGGATGTCTGGAGCTGTGTAGTTGTCCTGCAGACCTTTGACTTTTGTCCTAACTTTCTTTCAGATGCAGATGCATTACATCCGTGCCAGAGCGCTTCATTCCAGGTGAGTGGGTTCCCCTGAACAGGTCAGTCTCTGTTCTCTGCGGGGGGAGTGTAAAGTGTGACTGTTACAGCACTGTTCCTTGCCTTTATTTTCAGGAAGTCAAGCTGGATAGCAGTGGCCAAGTTGAAGAGGGCAAGGTGAGCAGTGACTAGCGGGCAGAAGCTTCTGTTATTGCTCAAGTCTCACTTTCCGGTGGAACTCTAAGCATCCGTTCTCGTTTGCGCACTTTAGGCAATCGACTCGGCGTACGTCCAGCCCCCGTCACCAACCGGCCGATGCACCTGGTTTCCTGCAAATGTGAGCCCCGTGGAAGTGTTACAGGAGTCTGTGATGATGAAGCCTTCAACTTTTCTATTTCATGGTCCCATCCTGGCAGCCCTCAGGAACGGCCGAGGAGTTGCGGTGAGTCAAGGAGGCAGGGAGGAGGAGGGAGGCTCCGCTCAGGTCTCAGCAATGCCAGATCACCTTGTCTCCACTTTAACCCAGGTGCGATGAGGGTGTCAGCTGCCGAGCAGGCCTGAAGCGTGCGGCTCGAGGAGCCGGGCCTTCTCAGGAGAACGGTGAGTAGCAAAACCGTCATGTTTTGGCCGCTGTGCTGCTAAGATCGTGCGCTCACGTTTGGTTTCCTTTCTCCTGGCAGACTAAGAGACAACAGCCCGGTGTCAGCAGGGACTTCCCAGATAGCGGGTCCGCCTTCTTTCCACCCAGCACGGATCGGCACGCCCACCTGTCCGAGAGATAAGTAGAGGGCTACGACCCACAGAGGGGATGAAAGCGGGGTCTGGGTCACAACTCACGGGGAGGGGATTTTGATTCGGCTTTGGAGATGGGGAAGTCCAAGTAATGCCCCCTTAGGCCCTGTAAAGGGAAAGTATCGCTTTTGATCACAGTGCCGAGGTGCACAGGGCAGAGCAGTCCCGGTGTGTGTCGTGTCACTTGTCTATCGTGCATTCTGTGTTGTTTGTATATGTCATGTCTTTTACCTCAGGCCTTTGAGGGGCCGATCAGAAACCACTCTTGGCATCTGTGATCTGCGTTCTTTATTCTGGCACCAATGCCTTAGAACTTCTGACTTGGGCGCTCAGACTGCCATCAGAATTGCATGTCCCTTTAGAAGCATCCAGTCAGATGTCTTCTCAGGTCTTGTTCCGAGCTGTACGGACAGCTGCGTCCCACAAAGATCCATTATGGCAGGTTAGGACTTGTCAGAATGCGAGGTTAGGCAGAGGATTGTGACCGTAGGATTCTCGGGCGTCCGTCTTTGCGGTTCTTGGAATAAATCATTCAGTTAGCATCTTCTTCCTCCAGGGTTCTCTGAGCCTCATCAGCTCTCCATCGGTCCCACCTCGGTCATCTCATTTTGCATTCTCTCGGTCCTTGCAGTCATTTCCCTTGCCAAGAGATGTCTGTGTGTGTCGTGTCCCCCTTGTTGGTCACGTCCCGTCCTGTGTCACGGGTGTCTGCACACATTTGTGTCGGAGCCGCTCTGCCCTGCAGCATAGCCGGGTGCAGTAGGAGAAGTCCCGGGGCCTTGAAATTTGTAATGTGGGGTGTTGTTGGACTCTGGATGGGCACAAGATGTCTGGAGCTCTGCAGGTTAAGTTATCTTGCAACAGTTTGACTATTGTCCTAACTTTTCCTTCAGGTTCATATGGATCAAATCTGTCCCAGAGGGCCCTATCCTCGGTGTGGCCATCCTCCTGAGCAGGTCAGTCACTCAGTGTTTGTCTCTGCAGCAGAAGTGTAAATGGTGACTGTTACAGCACTGTTCTTTGTCTTTCTTTTTAGGAAGTCAAGGCAGAGAGCAGCAGTCAAGGCCAAGTGGGCAAGGTGAGCATTGAGTAGTGTACAGAAGCAGTTATTGCTCAGGTCTCAGGTTCCGGTGCAGCTCTCAGCATCCGTTCTCGTTTGTGCACTTTAGGCAATCGACTCGGCGTACGTGCAGCCCCCGTCACCAACCGGCCGATGCACCGGGTTTCTTGCAAATGCAAGTCGTGTGGAAGTATTACAGGACTCTGTGATGATGAAGCCTTCAAATTTTCTATTTGATGGTCCCATCCTGGCAGCCCTCAGGAACGGCCGAGGAGTTGCGGTGAGTGGAGGAGGTGGGGAGGAGGAGCGAGGCTCCACTCAGGTGTCAGCCATGATAAATCACCTTGTCTCCACTTTAACCCAGGTGCATCCTGCAACAATGGCGATGGCCTCCGAGCAAGCCTGAAGCATGCGGCCCGAGGACCTGGGCGTTCTTAGGAGAGGGGTGAGTAGCAAAACTGTCATATTTTGGCCGCCGTGCTGCTGAGATTGTGCACTGATGTTTGGTTTCCTTTCTCCTGGCAGACTAAGAGACAGCAGTCGCTGGTGTCAGCAGGGACTTCCCAGACGGCGCGTCCGCTTTCCTTCGCACCCGGCACGGATCGGCAAGCCCACCTGTCTGAGAGATAAGTAGAGGCTACGACCCACAGAGGGGATGAAAGCTGGGTCTGGGTCACGACTCACCTTGAGGGGATTTTGATCCAGCTTTGGAGACAGGGATGTCCAAGCAATGGCCCCTTAGGCCCTGTAAAGGGAAAGTGTCACTTTTGATCAGAGTGCCAAGGTGCCCAGGGCAGAGCAGTCCCGGTGTGTCTCGTGTCACTTGTCTATTGTGCATTCTGTGTGTTTGCATATGTCATGTCTTTTTCCTCGGGCCTTTGAGGGGCCTACCAGAAACCATTCTTGGCATCTGTCATCTGCTTTCTTTATTCTGGCACCAATGCCATAGAACCTTTGACTTAGGATCTCAGACCGCCATCAGACTCGCATCTCTCTTGACAAGCATCCAGTCAGATGTCTTCTCGGGTCCTGTTCCGAGCTGTACGGACAGCCGCGGCCCACAAGGATCCATTACGGCAGGTTAGGACTTGTAAGAATGCGAGCTTAGGCAGAAGATTCTGACCGTAGGATTCCCAGGCATCCATCTTGGCAGGTCTTGGAATAAATCATGCAGTTAGCATCTTCTTCCTCCAGGGTTCTCTGAGCCTCATCAGCTATCCATCGGTCTCACCTCGGTCCTCTCATTCTTCATTCTCTCGGTCCTTGCAGTCATTCCTCTTGCCAAGAGATTTCTGTGTGTGTTGTGTCCCCCTTGTTTGTCACGTCCTGTCTGTCCCGTGTCACGGGTGTCCGCACGCATTTGTGCCGGAGCCGCTCTGCCCTGCCGCATAGCCTGGTGCAATAGGAGAAGTCCCGGGGCCTTGAAGTTTGTAATGTGGGGTGTGGTTGGACTCTAGATGGGCACAAGATGTCTGGAGCTCTGCAGGTTAAGTTATCTTGCAACAGTTTGACTATTGTCCTAACTTTTCCTTCAGGTTCATATGGATCAAATCTGTCCCAGAGGGCCCTATCCTGGGTGTGGGCATCCTCCTGAGCAGGTCAGTCACTCACTGTTTGTCTCTGCAGCAGAAGTGTAAATGGTGACTCTTACAGCACTGTTCTTTTGTCTTTTTTTTTTAGGAAGTCAAGGCAGAGAGCAGCAGTCAAGGCCAAGTGGGCAAGGTGAGCATTGAGCAGTGTACAGGAGCAGTTGTTATTGCTCAAGTCTCACTTTCTGGTGCAGCTCTAAGCATCCATTCTCGTTTGTGCGCTTTAGGCAATCGACTCGGCGTCCATCCAGCCCCCGTCACCAACCGGCCGATGCACTGGGTTTCCTGCAAATGCAAGTCCTGTGGAAGTATTACAGGAGTCTGTGATGATGAAGCCTTCAACTTTTCTATTTCATGGTCCCATCCTGGCAGCCCTCAGGAACGGCCGAGGAGTTGCGGTGAGTCAAGGAGGCGGGGAGGAGGAGGGAGGCTCCGCTCAGGTCTCAGCAATGCCAGATCACCTTGTCTCCACTTTAACCCAGGTGCGATGAGGGTGTCAGCTGCCGAGCAGGCCTGAAGCGTGTGGTCCGAGGAGCCGGGCCTTCTCAGGAGAACGGTGAGTAGCAAAACCGTCATGTTTTGGCCGCTGTGCTGCTAAGATCGTGCGCTCACGTTTGGTTTCCTTTCTCCTGGCAGACTAAGAGACAACAGCCTGGTGGTCAGCAGGGACTTCCCGGATAGCGGGTCCGCTTTCTTTCCACTCAGCACGGATCGGCACGCCCACCTGTCTGAGAGATAAGTAGAGGGCTACGAGCCACAGAGGGGATGAAAGCGGGGTCTGGGTCACAGCTCACGGGGAGGGGATTTCGATTTGGCTTTGGAGACGGGGAAGTCCAAGTAATGCCCCCTTAGGCCCTGTAAAGGGAAAGTGTCACTTTTGATCAGAGTGCCAAGGTGCCCAGGGCAGAGCAGTCCCGGTGTGTCTCGTGTCACTTGTCTATCGTGTATTCTGTGTTGTTTGTTTGTATATGTCATGTCTTTTTCCCTCGGGCCTTTGAGGGGCCTTCCAGAAACCATTCTTGGCATCTGTCATCTGCTTTCTTTATTCTGGCACCAATGCCATAGAACCTTTGACTTAGGATCTCAGACTGCCATCAGACTCGCATCTCTCTTGACAAGCATCCAGTCAGATGTCTTCTCGGGTCCTGTTCCGAGCTGTACGGACAGCCGCGGCCCACAAGGATCCATTACGGCAGGTTAGGACTTGTAAGAATGCGAGCTTAGGCAGAAGATTCTGACCGTAGGATTCCCAGGCATCCATCTTGGCAGGTCTTGGAATAAATCATGCAGTTAGCATCTTCTTCCTCCAGGGTTCTCTGAGCCTCATCAGCTATCCATCGGTCTCACCTCGGTCCTCTCATTCTTCATTCTCTCGGTCCTTGCAGTCATTCCTCTTGCCAAGAGATTTCTGTGTGTGTTGTGTCCCCCTTGTTTGTCACGTCCTGTCTGTCCCGTGTCACGGGTGTCCGCACGCATTTGTGCCGGAGCCGCTCTGCCCTGCCGCATAGCCTGGTGCAATAGGAGAAGTCCCGGGGCCTTGAAGTTTGTAATGTGGGGTGTGGTTGGACTCTAGATGGGCACAAGATGTCTGGAGCTCTGCAGGTTAAGTTATCTTGCAACAGTTTGACTATTGTCCTAACTTTTCCTTCAGGTTCATATGGATCAAATCTGTCCCAGAGGGCCCTATCCTGGGTGTGGGCATCCTCCTGAGCAGGTCAGTCACTCACTGTTTGTCTCTGCAGCAGAAGTGTAAATGGTGACTCTTACAGCACTGTTCTTTTGTCTTTTTTTTTTAGGAAGTCAAGGCAGAGAGCAGCAGTCAAGGCCAAGTGGGCAAGGTGAGCATTGAGCAGTGTACAGGAGCAGTTGTTATTGCTCAAGTCTCACTTTCTGGTGCAACTCTAAGCATCCATTCTCGTTTGTGCGCTTTAGGCAATCGACTCGGCGTCCATCCAGCCCCCGTCACCAACCGGCCGATGCACTGGGTTTCCTGCAAATGCAAGTCCTGTGGAAGTATTACAGGAGTCTGTGATGATGAAGCCTTCAACTTTTCTATTTCATGGTCCCATCCTGGCAGCCCTCAGGAACGGCCGAGGAGTTGCGGTGAGTCAAGGAGGCGGGGAGGAGGAGGGAGGCTCCGCTCAGGTCTCAGCAATGCCAGATCACCTTGTCTCCACTTTAACCCAGGTGCGATGAGGGTGTCAGCTGCCGAGCAGGCCTGAAGCGTGTGGTCCGAGGAGCCGGGCCTTCTCAGGAGAACGGTGAGTAGCAAAACCGTCATGTTTTGGCCGCTGTGCTGCTAAGATCGTGCGCTCACGTTTGGTTTCCTTTCTCCTGGCAGACTAAGAGACAACAGCCTGGTGGTCAGCAGGGACTTCCCGGATAGCGGGTCCGCTTTCTTTCCACTCAGCACGGATCGGCACGCCCACCTGTCTGAGAGATAAGTAGAGGGCTACGAGCCACAGAGGGGATGAAAGCGGGGTCTGGGTCACAGCTCACGGGGAGGGGATTTCGATTTGGCTTTGGAGACGGGGAAGTCCAAGTAATGCCCCCTTAGGCCCTGTAAAGGGAAAGTGTCACTTTTGATCAGAGTGCCAAGGTGCCCAGGGCAGAGCAGTCCCGGTGTGTCTCGTGTCACTTGTCTATCGTGTATTCTGTGTTGTTTGTTTGTATATGTCATGTCTTTTTCCCTCGGGCCTTTGAGGGGCCTTCCAGAAACCATTCTTGGCATCTGTCATCTGCTTTCTTTATTCTGGCACCAATGCCATAGAACCTTTGACTTAGGATCTCAGACTGCCATCAGACTCGCATCTCTCTTGACAAGCATCCAGTCAGATGTCTTCTCGGGTCCTGTTCCGAGCTGTACGGACAGCCGCGGCCCACAAGGATCCATTACGGCAGGTTAGGACTTGTAAGAATGCGAGCTTAGGCAGAAGATTCTGACCGTAGGATTCCCAGGCATCCATCTTGGCAGGTCTTGGAATAAATCATGCAGTTAGCATCTTCTTCCTCCAGGGTTCTCTGAGCCTCATCAGCTATCCATCGGTCTCACCTCGGTCCTCTCATTCTTCATTCTCTCGGTCCTTGCAGTCATTCCTCTTGCCAAGAGATTTCTGTGTGTGTTGTGTCCCCCTTGTTTGTCACGTCCTGTCTGTCCCGTGTCACGGGTGTCCGCACGCATTTGTGCCGGAGCCGCTCTGCCCTGCCGCATAGCCTGGTGCAATAGGAGAAGTCCCGGGGCCTTGAAGTTTGTAATGTGGGGTGTGGTTGGACTCTAGATGGGCACAAGATGTCTGGAGCTCTGCAGGTTAAGTTATCTTGCAACAGTTTGACTATTGTCCTAACTTTTCCTTCAGGTTCATATGGATCAAATCTGTCCCAGAGGGCCCTATCCTGGGTGTGGGCATCCTCCTGAGCAGGTCAGTCACTCACTGTTTGTCTCTGCAGCAGAAGTGTAAATGGTGACTCTTACAGCACTGTTCTTTTGTCTTTTTTTTTTAGGAAGTCAAGGCAGAGAGCAGCAGTCAAGGCCAAGTGGGCAAGGTGAGCATTGAGCAGTGTACAGGAGCAGTTGTTATTGCTCAAGTCTCACTTTCTGGTGCAGCTCTAAGCATCCATTCTCGTTTGTGCGCTTTAGGCAATCGACTCGGCGTCCATCCAGCCCCCGTCACCAACCGGCCGATGCACTGGGTTTCCTGCAAATGCAAGTCCTGTGGAAGTATTACAGGAGTCTGTGATGATGAAGCCTTCAACTTTTCTATTTCATGGTCCCATCCTGGCAGCCCTCAGGAACGGCCGAGGAGTTGCGGTGAGTCAAGGAGGCGGGGAGGAGGAGGGAGGCTCCGCTCAGGTCTCAGCAATGCCAGATCACCTTGTCTCCACTTTAACCCAGGTGCGATGAGGGTGTCAGCTGCCGAGCAGGCCTGAAGCGTGTGGTCCGAGGAGCCGGGCCTTCTCAGGAGAACGGTGAGTAGCAAAACCGTCATGTTTTGGCCGCTGTGCTGCTAAGATCGTGCGCTCACGTTTGGTTTCCTTTCTCCTGGCAGACTAAGAGACAACAGCCTGGTGGTCAGCAGGGACTTCCCGGATAGCGGGTCCGCTTTCTTTCCACTCAGCACGGATCGGCACGCCCACCTGTCTGAGAGATAAGTAGAGGGCTACGAGCCACAGAGGGGATGAAAGCGGGGTCTGGGTCACAGCTCACGGGGAGGGGATTTCGATTTGGCTTTGGAGACGGGGAAGTCCAAGTAATGCCCCCTTAGGCCCTGTAAAGGGAAAGTGTCACTTTTGATCAGAGTGCCAAGGTGCCCAGGGCAGAGCAGTCCCGGTGTGTCTCGTGTCACTTGTCTATCGTGTATTCTGTGTTGTTTGTTTGTATATGTCATGTCTTTTTCCCTCGGGCCTTTGAGGGGCCTTCCAGAAACCATTCTTGGCATCTGTCATCTGCTTTCTTTATTCTGGCACCAATGCCATAGAACCTTTGACTTAGGATCTCAGACTGCCATCAGACTCGCATCTCTCTTGACAAGCATCCAGTCAGATGTCTTCTCGGGTCCTGTTCCGAGCTGTACGGACAGCCGCGGCCCACAAGGATCCATTACGGCAGGTTAGGACTTGTAAGAATGCGAGCTTAGGCAGAAGATTCTGACCGTAGGATTCCCAGGCATCCATCTTGGCAGGTCTTGGAATAAATCATGCAGTTAGCATCTTCTTCCTCCAGGGTTCTCTGAGCCTCATCAGCTATCCATCGGTCTCACCTCGGTCCTCTCATTCTTCATTCTCTCGGTCCTTGCAGTCATTCCTCTTGCCAAGAGATTTCTGTGTGTGTTGTGTCCCCCTTGTTTGTCACGTCCTGTCTGTCCCGTGTCACGGGTGTCCGCACGCATTTGTGCCGGAGCCGCTCTGCCCTGCCGCATAGCCTGGTGCAATAGGAGAAGTCCCGGGGCCTTGAAGTTTGTAATGTGGGGTGTGGTTGGACTCTAGATGGGCACAAGATGTCTGGAGCTCTGCAGGTTAAGTTATCTTGCAACAGTTTGACTATTGTCCTAACTTTTCCTTCAGGTTCATATGGATCAAATCTGTCCCAGAGGGCCCTATCCTGGGTGTGGGCATCCTCCTGAGCAGGTCAGTCACTCACTGTTTGTCTCTGCAGCAGAAGTGTAAATGGTGACTCTTACAGCACTGTTCTTTTGTCTTTTTTTTTTAGGAAGTCAAGGCAGAGAGCAGCAGTCAAGGCCAAGTGGGCAAGGTGAGCATTGAGCAGTGTACAGGAGCAGTTGTTATTGCTCAAGTCTCACTTTCTGGTGCAACTCTAAGCATCCATTCTCGTTTGTGCGCTTTAGGCAATCGACTCGGCGTCCATCCAGCCCCCGTCACCAACCGGCCGATGCACTGGGTTTCCTGCAAATGCAAGTCCTGTGGAAGTATTACAGGAGTCTGTGATGATGAAGCCTTCAACTTTTCTATTTCATGGTCCCATCCTGGCAGCCCTCAGGAACGGCCGAGGAGTTGCGGTGAGTCAAGGAGGCGGGGAGGAGGAGGGAGGCTCCGCTCAGGTCTCAGCAATGCCAGATCACCTTGTCTCCACTTTAACCCAGGTGCGATGAGGGTGTCAGCTGCCGAGCAGGCCTGAAGCGTGTGGTCCGAGGAGCCGGGCCTTCTCAGGAGAACGGTGAGTAGCAAAACCGTCATGTTTTGGCCGCTGTGCTGCTAAGATCGTGCGCTCACGTTTGGTTTCCTTTCTCCTGGCAGACTAAGAGACAACAGCCTGGTGGTCAGCAGGGACTTCCCGGATAGCGGGTCCGCTTTCTTTCCACTCAGCACGGATCGGCACGCCCACCTGTCTGAGAGATAAGTAGAGGGCTACGAGCCACAGAGGGGATGAAAGCGGGGTCTGGGTCACAGCTCACGGGGAGGGGATTTCGATTTGGCTTTGGAGACGGGGAAGTCCAAGTAATGCCCCCTTAGGCCCTGTAAAGGGAAAGTGTCACTTTTGATCAGAGTGCCAAGGTGCCCAGGGCAGAGCAGTCCCGGTGTGTCTCGTGTCACTTGTCTATCGTGTATTCTGTGTTGTTTGTTTGTATATGTCATGTCTTTTTCCCTCGGGCCTTTGAGGGGCCTTCCAGAAACCATTCTTGGCATCTGTCATCTGCTTTCTTTATTCTGGCACCAATGCCATAGAACCTTTGACTTAGGATCTCAGACTGCCATCAGACTCGCATCTCTCTTGACAAGCATCCAGTCAGATGTCTTCTCGGGTCCTGTTCCGAGCTGTACGGACAGCCGCGGCCCACAAGGATCCATTACGGCAGGTTAGGACTTGTAAGAATGCGAGCTTAGGCAGAAGATTCTGACCGTAGGATTCCCAGGCATCCATCTTGGCAGGTCTTGGAATAAATCATGCAGTTAGCATCTTCTTCCTCCAGGGTTCTCTGAGCCTCATCAGCTATCCATCGGTCTCACCTCGGTCCTCTCATTCTTCATTCTCTCGGTCCTTGCAGTCATTCCTCTTGCCAAGAGATTTCTGTGTGTGTTGTGTCCCCCTTGTTTGTCACGTCCTGTCTGTCCCGTGTCACGGGTGTCCGCACGCATTTGTGCCGGAGCCGCTCTGCCCTGCCGCATAGCCTGGTGCAATAGGAGAAGTCCCGGGGCCTTGAAGTTTGTAATGTGGGGTGTGGTTGGACTCTAGATGGCCACAAGATGTCTGGAGCTCTGCAGGTTGTTATCTTGCAACAGTTTGACTATTGTCCTAACTTTTCCTTCAGGTTCATATGAATCAAATCTGTCCCAGAGGGCCCTATCCTGGGTGCGGGCATCCTCCTGAGCAGGTCAGTCACTCACTGTTTGTCTCTGCAGCAGAAGTGTAAATGGTGACTCTTACAGCACTGTTCTTTTGTCTTTTTTTTTTAGGAAGTCAAGGCAGAGAGCAGCAGTCAAGGCCAAGTGGGCAAGGTGAGCATTGAGCAGTGTACAGGAGCAGTTGTTATTGCTCAAGTCTCACTTTCTGGTGCAACTCTAAGCATCCATTCTCGTTTGTGCGCTTTAGGCAATCGACTCGGCGTCCATCCAGCCCCCGTCACCAACCGGCCGATGCAATGGGTTTCCTGCAAATGCAAGTCCTGTGGAAGTATTACAGGAGTCTGTGATGATGAAGCCTTCAACTTTTCTATTTCATGGTCCCATCCTGGCAGCCCTCAGGAACGGCCGAGGAGTTGCGGTGAGTCAAGGAGGCGGGGAGGAGGAGGGAGGCTCCGCTCAGGTCTCAGCAATGCCAGATCACCTTGTCTCCACTTTAACCCAGGTGTGATGATGGTGTCAGCCATCGAGCAGGCCTGAAGCGTGTGGTCCGAGGAGCCGGGCCTTCTCAGGAGAACGGTGACTAGCAAAACCGTCATGTTTTGGCCGCTGTGCTGCTAAGATCGTGCGCTCACGTTTGGTTTCCTTTCTCCTGGCAGACTAAGAGACAACAGCCTGGTGGTCAGCAGGGACTTCCCGGATAGCGGGTCCGCTTTCTTTCCACTCAGCACGGATCGGCACGCCCACCTGTCCGAGAGATAAGTAGAGGGCTACGAGCCACAGAGGGGATGAAAGCGGGGTCTGGGTCACAGCTCACGGGGAGGGGATTTCGATTTGGCTTTGGAGACGGGGAAGTCCAAGTAATGCCCCCTTAGGCCCTGTAAAGGGAAAGTGTCACTTTTGATCAGAGTGCCAAGGTGCCAGGGCAGAGCAGTCCCGGTGTGTCTCGTGTCACTTGTCTATCGTGCATTCTGTGTTGTTTGTTTGTATATGTCATGTCTTTTTCCCTCGGGCCTTTGAGGGGCCTTCCAGAAACCATTCTTGGCATCTGTCATCTGCTTTCTTTATTCTGGCACCAATGCCATAGAACCTTTGACTTAGGATCTCAGACTGCCATCAGACTCGCATCTCTCTTGACAAGCATCCAGTCAGATGTCTTCTCGGGTCCTGTTCCGAGCTGTACGGACAGCCGCGCCCCACAAGGATCCATTACGGCAGGTTAGGACTTGTAAGAATGCGAGCTTAGGCAGAAGATTCTGACCGTAGGATTCCCAGGCATCCATCTTGGCAGGTCTTGGAATAAATCATGCAGTTAGCATCTTCTTCCTCCAGGGTTCTCTGAGCCTCATCAGCTCTCCATCGGTCTCACCTCGGTCCTCTCATTCTTCATTCTCTCGGTCCTTGCAGTCATTCCTCTTGCCAAGAGATTTCTGTGTGTGTTGTGTCCCCCTTGTTTGTCACGGGTGTCCGCACGCATTTGTGCCGGAGCCGCTCTGCCCTGCCGCATAGCCTGGTGCAATAGGAGAAGTCCCGGGGCCTTGAAGTTTGTAATGTGGGGTGTGGTTGGACTCTAGATGGGCACAAGATGTCTGGAGCTCTGCAGGTTAAGTTATCTTGCAACAGTTTGACTATTGTCCTAACTTTTCCTTCAGGTTCATATGGATCAAATCTGTCCCAGAGGGCCCTATCCTGGGTGCGGGCATCCTCCTGAGCAGGTCAGTCACTCACTGTTTGTCTCTGCAGCAGAAGTGTAAATGGTGACTCTTACAGCACTGTTCTTTTGTTCTTTCTTTTTAGGAAGTCAAGGCAGAGAGCAGCAGTCAAGGCCAAGTGGGCAAGGTGAGCATTGAGCAGTGTACAGGAGCAGTTGTTATTGCTCAAGTCTCACTTTCTGGTGCAGCTCTAAGCATCCATTCTCGTTTGTGCGCTTTAGGCAATCGACTCGGCGTCCATCCAGCCCCCGTCACCAGCCGGCCGATGCACCGGGTTTCCTGCATCTGTGAGCCCCGTGGAAGTATTACAGGAGTCTGTGATGATGAAGCCTTCAACTTTTCTATTTCATGGTCCCATCCTGGCAGCCCTCAGGAACGGCCGAGGAGTTGCGGTGAGTCAAGGAGGCGGGGAGGAGGAGGGAGGCTCCGCTCAGGTCTCAGCAATGCCAGATCACCTTGTCTCCACTTTAACCCAGGTGCGATGAGGGTGTCAGCTGCCGAGCAGGCCTGAAGCGTGTGGTCCGAGGAGCCGGGCCTTCTCAGGAGAACGGTGAGTAGCAAAACCGTCATGTTTTGGCCGCTGTGCTGCTAAGATCGTGCGCTCACGTTTGGTTTCCTTTCTCCTGGCAGACTAAGAGACAACAGCCCGGTGTCAGCAGGGACTTCCCAGATAGCGGGTCCGCCTTCTTTCCACCCAGCACGGATCGGCACGCCCACCTGTCCGAGAGATAAGTAGAGGGCTACGAGCCACAGAGGGGATGAAAGCGGGGTCTGGGTCACAGCTCACGGGGAGGGGATTTCGATTTGGCTTTGGAGACGGGGAAGTCCAAGTAATGGCCCCTTAGGCCCTGTAAAGGGAAAGTGTCACTTTTGATCAGAGTGCCAAGGTGCCCAGGGCAGAGCAGTCCCGGTGTGTCTCGTGTCACTTGTCTATCGTGCATTCTGTGTTGTTTGTTTGTATATGTCATGTCTTTTTCCCTCGGGCCTTTGAGGGGCCTTCCAGAAACCATTCTTGGCATCTGTGATCTGCGTTCTTTATTCTGGCACCAATGCCATAGAACCTTTGACTTAGGATCTCAGACTGCCATCAGACTCGCATCTCTCTTGACAAGCATCCAGTCAGATGTCTTCTCGGGTCCTGTTCCGAGCTGTACGGACAGCCGCGGCCCACAAGGATCCATTACGGCAGGTTAGGACTTGTAAGAATGCGAGCTTAGGCAGAAGATTCTGACCGTAGGATTCCCAGGCATCCATCTTGGCAGGTCTTGGAATAAATCATGCAGTTAGCATCTTCTTCCTCCAGGGTTCTCTGAGCCTCATCAGCTCTCCATCGGTCTCACCTCGGTCCTCTCATTCTTCATTCTCTCGGTCCTTGCAGTCATTCCTCTTGCCAAGAGATTTCTGTGTGTGTTGTGTCCCCCTTGTTTGTCACGTCCTGTCTGTCCCGTGTCACGGGTGTCCGCACGCATTTGTGCCGGAGCCGCTCTGCCCTGCCGCATAGCCTGGTGCAATAGGAGAAGTCCCGGGGCCTTGAAGTTTGTAATGTGGGGTGTGGTTGGACTCTAGAAGGCATTTGTAGATGGACACAAGATGTTTGCAGCTGGGAAGTTATCTTGCAGCCCTTTGACTATTGTTCTTACTTGTTTTTCAGATTCATATGGATAAAATCTGTCCCAGAGGGCCCCATCCTGGGTGCGGGAGTCCCCCGGAGCAGGTCCCTCACTGTTTGTCTCTGCAGCAGAAGTGTAAATGGTGACTGTTACAGTGCTGTTCTTTGTCTTTTTAGGAAGTCAAGGCAGAGAGCTGCAGTCAAGGCCGAGTGGGCAAGGTGAGCATTGAGTAGTTTCCAGAAGCAGTTATTGCTGAGGTCTCAGTTTCTGCTGCAGCTCTAAGCATCTGCTCCTAATCTTTTTATTTTAGGTGGTCCACTTGCCATCTATCCTGGCCGAGCGTGCCCAATGCCAGGTGGGTACAAACTTATGGTATCGATGTGGCATACTTGTCACATTAGGAAGATTGTGTTTTCTCAGTATCTCAGCATGCTTTTCTGCTTTGTTTTTTTGCAGGTGCTGTCACCGCTCCCGGCATGCCAAAGAACAGAGGAGAGCAGGTGAGTCTGCGTTTAGGCAGGGTGACTCATAGGTGAGTCTTATCCAGCAGCATGCTAAGCCTGTACCTTTTCTTTTTGCAGGTATCCTTTGGGCAGCCTCTGGAGTAGAATCAGGATTTGAGGTGAGCCGGGGCAGCGGTGTAGAGGAGTCCTGGGAATTATTCTTTTTGAGGGCAATAGTCACCTTTTCTGTTTTGTCTTAGGTACCCTGAAGAGGTTTGGAAACGGCAGCACCGAAGAAAACACGGAGAACGTCTCGACGTCCACGTACAACCGACGGTGGATTTGGTCCACTTGTCTTCCAAAAGCTAAGTGTCGGGGCCAGTAGTTGGGAGAAGGGGAAAAACCTTTACCATCACGGGGCAATTTGATGTCAGCTTAGTGCGGAGGTCTGCAGCAGGATAGGTTCTCTGAAAGTAAAGGGCGAGGGTTTCTCCTCAGCCTCACCACAGCCTTTGCCGGGCAGGGAAGTTCTGACCCGTCCCCACATTCTCGAACTTTGCGTCGTCAGCCTTCTACTCTCGACGTCGTCACGGATCTGTCCCCCGAGGAGCTCGCCTTCAGGTCCAGAACTATGGCCACGGTCAACCGGCGGTCTCCGCTTCCTTCTCTAGGCCTACTGAGCCTCTCGAGCATCTTCTTAACTGCTTTGGCACTAACTTCTTTTAACGAGTTACATTTTATCATTGCATCCTACCGTCACAGGGCTTTCTTTCCTTTGGCATCATCAGCCCCTGCCTCATCTTGCGCTAGGAATCTCGGGTCCATAAGATAAAAGTGCCAGGCTGTTTCCACTCGTTCTGTGTTATGTCATCCGTGTCTGTGTTATGTCATCTGTGTCCACTGTCTTCCACGTCATAGGCCTTTGTTCCATCTCAACTCTTTACGGGCACTATTTTGTGCCATATCGGCCCTATTTTACACACATTCTTTCACTTATTCCGGCATCTTTACATCTTTACTCTTTGAGACAGGAAGGATTACACAAGATGTCCTCATCCATCTTCCTTCTCACTACCGGCTTTGGTAGTGCCTTTTCTTCCATGCCATTCTCTTGGACTTTTAGAGGGAGTGTCTTACACCCTCCCCATGTGACTGCAGTAGTTCTGTAGGTTCCATCCTCTCAAAGGGTATAGGGCTCAAGAATTAATCTTTCAGAGAGGTATGTCAAGTCCTGGCTTATATTGTATCTACCTGTGTTGGCTTATACTGTGTGTACTTATACTGTATCTACCTCGGTTGGCATATATTGTATGTACTCTATATTGTCTGTAATTATGTTGGCTTATAGTGTATGTACTTGTAGTGTCTGTACCTATGTTGGCTTGTAGTGTCTGTACCTATGTTGGCTTGTAGTGTCTGTACCTATGTTGGCTTGTAGTTTATGCGCTTGTATTGTCTGTACTTGTATGTACCTATGCTGGCTTGTATTGTCTGTACTTGTATGTACCTATGCTGGCTTGTATTGTCGGTACTTGTATGTACCTATGCTGGCTTGTATTGTCGGTACTTGTATGTACCTATGCTGGCTTGTATTGTCGGTACTTGTATGTACCTATGCTGGCTTGTATTGTCGGTACTTGTATGTACCTATGCTGGCTTGTATTGTCTGTAATTATGTTGGCTTGTATTGTCTGTACTTAGTGTCTGTACTTACACTATACGTACACTTGCACTGTATGCGTTGGCTTATATCGTGTTTACTTATTTTGTACCTGTTATGATTGGAGCTGCCCTGCCCTGGCACTTAGTCACAGCTAGGTAGAACAGTTACAAAAACTTTACCACTCATCTGTCTTCTATGGGACTGTGGGTAGAAATTTTATTGGTCTGGAGCGGGGACAAGTCCTAGTTGTCAGCCCCCTGTTGACCACTTCCTCTTGTCTCGCAGGTCCCCGAGGCTACCGATTTTCCCCAGAATCTACCATTTGACATCAAGAAGCAGCAGCCAGAAGATGCATCGAAGCACGTTCTCCAGTGTTTCAAGTAAGGGCTGCAGTGAGCATCCAAGTTGGAAGCGTGTGAGAGCACGTGGCCGTCTGTGTCCGCTCGTCTCTGCTCGTGTGAGTGCATGCTGACCGGATCTAACCTTGTGTGTATGACCTTTTGCTTTTCAGATTTTTCAACTAATTTATAAATTTAGAATAAAAAATCCCCAGCTGGGGGTTTTTTTTTTTTTCCCCCCCGGCTGGGTTTTTTTTTCCTCGGTCCCGGCCGGTCCGCGAGGTGACGTTCATCGCCAAAGTTTGGACGCGGACCGTCCAGGGACCGGGGTTTTCGTTAGGCAGGAGGATTTTTTGGAGGCTCCCGGGAACCACGTTCCCCAGGAGCCGTGCGAATGTGTGCCGGTTGTTAGCAGAGTGAATAAGATGTGAGCAATGGTGGGTTTGTGCGTAAGCTGAAGGAAGCGTGTGTGTGTGTGTGTTGAAGGGTTTTAACCTTGTATGACTTTTGCCTTTCAGGTTTTTCAACTAATTTATAAATTTAGAATAAAAAATCCCCAGCTGGGGGGTTTTTTTTTTTTCCCCCCCGGCTGGGTTTTTTTTTCCTCGGTCCCGGCCGGTCCGCGAGGCGACGTTCATCGCCAAAGTTTGGGCGCGGACCGTCCAGGGACCGGGGTTTTCGTCAGGCAGGAGGATTTTTTGGAGGCTCCCGGGAACCACGTTCCCCAGGAGCCGTGCGAATGTGTGCCGGTTGTTAGCAGAGTGAATAAGATGTGAGCAATGGTGGGTTTGTGCGTAAGCTGAAGGAAGCGTGTGTGTGTGTGTGTTGAAGGGTTTTAACCTTGTATGACTTTTGCCTTTCAGGTTTTTCAACTCATTTTTAAATTTAGAATAAAAAATCCCCAGCCGGGGGGTTTTTTTTTTTTTCCCCCCGGCTGGGTTTTTTTTTCCTCGGTCCCGGTCGGTCCGCGAGGCGACGTTCATCGCCAAAGTTTGGGCGCGGACCGTCCAGGGACCGGGGTTTTCGTCAGGCAGGAGGATTTTTTGGAGGCTCCCGGGAACCACGTTCCCCAGGAGCCGTGCGAATGTGTGCCGGTTGTTAGCAGAGTGAATAAGATGTGAGCAATGGTGGGTTTGTGCGTAAGCTGAAGGAAGCGTGTGTGTTGAAGGGTTTTAACCTTGTATGACTTTTGCCTTTCAGGTTTTTCAACTCATTTTTAAATTTAGAATAAAAAATCCCCAGCTGGGGGGTTTTTTTTTTTTTCCCCCCGGCTGGGTTTTTTTTTCCTCGGTCCCGGTCGGTCTGCGAGGCGACGTTCATCGCCAAAGTTTGGGCGCGGACCGTCCAGGGACCGGGGTTTTCGTCAGGCAGGAGGATTTTTTGGAGGCTCCTGGGAACAGTGTTCCTGAGGACCAAAGATTGCCAGTGTGTAATTTAGCAGTTGTGCTCAGAGTGACGGTGATTTTGTGTTGGAAGGGGGTGTTAATGGTAGATGAGCGTTGTTTTCAATGTGCTTTTGTTGTTTTGGGTTTCCTGTAACAATAAATCAACCTGTAATGAAAATATGAAAAAGGTTATCATAGTGTATTGCTCTGTATTGCTCTGTATTGCTCTGTATTGCTCTGTATTGCTCTGTATTGCTCTGTATTGCTCTGTATTGCTCTGTATTGCTCTGTATTGCTCTGTATTGCTCTGTATTGCTCTGTATTGCTCTGTATTGCTCTGTATTGCTCTGTATTGCTCTGTATTGCTCTGTATTGCTCTGTATTGCTCTGTATTGCTCTGTATTGCTCTGTATTGCTCTGTATTGCTCTGTATTGCTCTGTATTGCTCTGTATTGCTCTGTATTGCTCTGTATTGCTCTGTATTGGCATCAGCTGCTGCATTTCCCCATATTGCTCTGTATTGGCATCAGCTGCTGCATTTCCCCATATTGCTCTGTATTGGCATCAGCTGCTGCATTTCCCCATATTGCTCTGTATTGGCATCAGCTGCTGCACTTCCCCATATTGCTCTGTATTGGCATCAGCTGCTGCACTTCCCCATATTGCTCTGTATGTAAATTAGACTTTTACCAGTGTGTCTATAGATTGTATCTGTACTTGCATTTGTATAGACTGTTTCCCTGTATTTTGCTGAAGTGTAAATAAAAATATTCATTTAATAAAGTTGAATCAACCCTAATAAAGACAACCCCTACCCCCACCCTGGCCCCTGCCTCCTTTCCGTGTGGTTTTGTCTCTTTCTTTTCCACTGTATTTCTTCCTTTTGCTCCTCACTTTACTTTTCTATTTCTGACTTGACTTAATTTCCATCTGTCTCTAACCTTTTGTTTCCGTTTCTCACCCTTTCTAGCTCTGTGCCTCTGCCTCTGTAACTCTGTTTCCATATGCTTCCTTTTTTCTGTTTGTCCATTTCACTATTTGTCTCTGACTGTATTCATTTTTCTGTCTGTTGTCTATAATTTGCACCTTATTTCTTTTCCCTCTAAACCTTAACTCTTCTCCCTTCTTTTCTGCTCCGTGTTCTCTTTTTACTCTGTTTGTCTTTTTTGCTCGTACTCTTTTTGTTTTTCACTCTAGCCCAAGTCTTCACTTCAACTCTAACCCTAACCACTTTCCCTTCTAACTCCTCTTCTCCTTCACTCTCTCCCTTTCCTTTTTATTTTCATTCTAACTCCTAACTCCTCTCCTTCAGTTTCTCCCTCTCCTCTTTCTTTTCCTTCTCCTCCCTTCCTTCAATCTTTTTTCTCTCTCCCTCTCTTTTACTCACGCTTTTCTTTTCTCTATTCTCTCTCTACCTCTGTTTTCTCTCTCTCTACCTCTTCTCTCTCTCTACCTCCCTCCCTCTCTACCTTTCTTTTCTCCCTCTTTGTGTTTTTTTCTCTCCTCTCTCTCTGTTTTTTTCTCTCTCCTCTCTCTCTGTTCATTTCTCCCTTCTCTCTCTCTGTTCTTTTCCCTCTCCTCTCTCTCTCTCTGTTCTTTTCCCTCTCCTCTCTCTCTCTCTGTTCTTTTCCCTCTCCTCTCTCTCTCTCTGTTCTTTTCCCTCTCCTCTCTCTCTCTCTGTTCTTTTCCCTCTCCTCTCTCTCTCTCTGTTCTTTTCCCTCTCCTCTCTCTCTCTCTGTTCTTTTCCCTCTCCTCTCTCTCTCTGTTCTTTTCCCTCTCCTCTCTCTCCTCTCCTCTCCTCTCCTCTCTCTCTTCTCTCTCTCTGTTCTTTTCTCTCTTCTCTCTCTCTCTCTCTCTATCTGTTCTTTTCTCTCTTCTCTCTCTCTCTCTATCTGTTCTTTTCTCTCTTCTCTCTCTCTCTCTCTGTCCTTTTCCCTCCTCTCTCTCCCCCTCTTCTATAACTTGTCTTCCTTTCTAGCTTTAGATTACAAATGCAGCAGTAGAAACTTTCAGGCTCCCCGGGAATAAAAGAAAAAAATTAAAAAAAAAAAAAAAAAAGACACCCTTTTACTCCCGGGGAGCCTGAAATTTTCTACTGCTGCACCAGACATATAGTTTTTCTTCTTTTTACCTATATACCCTATAGGGATCCATACCCCACCTGGTACCAGTCCACAATAACCACCAGCCCCTAACGCCAAACCCCACCCCAGACACAGCCCCCTGTGAGCCCAAGCACCGGCCGCTGCTGCCCCACACAACGCGCTGCGCGCACAGCGCCCGGTGCCGTAACACATAGCGACGCACAGGAACACCGCCACCTGCCGACGCGCTCGGCGCACTACACACACAACACCGACGTTTACGTCACCAGAGCGACACGCCCCCAGAAAGGACCCCCAAGACGCAGATGACCGGGCAGATGCCCGACCGAAATGCCGACACAAACCGCACGCCCAAAAAAAAACAAACCCACACAACCCCAGGCCGCACGAGAGTACCGCAACACCCCAACCAGCACTGAGAACCGGAGCCAGGCCAGCAAAAAAGCTCCGAAAAGCGAAAAAACACCCCGGTCCCGAACGCCGCCATTTTGCTCCGGCACCACGTGACCGCACGGGCGCCGCCATTTTGCTCCGGCACCACGTGAGGGCCCGCACGCCCAAAAAAACAAACCCCCGCAACCCCAGGCCGCACGAGAGTACCGCAACACCCCAACCAGCACCGGGAACCAGAGCCAGTCCAGCAAAAAAGCGCCGAAAAGCGGAAAAAAAACCCCGGTCCCGAACGCCGCCATTTTGCTCCGGCACCACGTGACCGCATGGGCGCCGCCATTTTGCTCCGGCACCACGTGACGGCATGGGCGCCGCCATCTTCTTCCGGCACGGGCGCCGCCATCGTCTTCCGTCACGGGCGCCGCCATCTTCTTCCGGGACGGGCGCCGCCATCTTCTTCCGGCACGGGCGCCGCCATCTTCTTCCGGCACCGGCGCCGCCATCTTCTTCCGGCACCACGTGACGGCACGGGCGCCGCCATCTTCTTCCGGCACGGGCGCCGCCATCTTCTTCCGGCACGGGCGCCGCCATCTTCTTCCGGCACCGGCGCCGCCATCTTCTTCCGGCACCACGTGACGGCATGGGCGCCGCCATCTTCTTCCGGCACGGGCGCCGCCATCTTCTTCCGGCACGGGCGCCGCCATCTTCTTCCGGCACGGGCGCCGCCATCTTCTTCCGGCACGGGCGCCGCCATCTTCTTCCGGCACGGGCGCCGCCATCTTCTTCCGGCACGGGCGCCGCCATCTTCTTCCGGCATGGGCGCCGCCATCTTCTTCCGGCACCACGTGACGGCATGGGCGCCGCCATCTTCTTCCGGCACCACGTGACGGCATGGGCGCCGCCATTTTCTTCCGGCACCACGTGACGGCATGGGCGCAGCCATGTTGGATGCCACCCGGAAATTAGAGGGAGACACCTATCCACGACGATTTTAACGGTTTCAAAGACATTACAGCGTACACTTTGAAGGCCTACAGGTAAGACCACAAGCCCACACCCAAAACCACACCCACACACCATGACTGGTGGGTACAGCTGGAGCCAAGGCCCCAGATGCCAGGACCCAAGCCCAGGCCCCAAACACCAGTCCCAAGCACCCACCCCACAGTTGCCAGGGGTTAGGGTGTACACTTAGAGCTACATGCAGGAGTAATATGCACATGTCAGGGTTAGGGTGCGCGTTAGGGTTAGGGTTAGGGTGCACGTTAGGGTTAGGGTGCACGTTAGGGTTAGGGTGCACGTTAGGGTTAGGGGTTAGGGGTTAGGGGTTAGGGGTTAGGGGTTAGGGGTTAGGGGTTAGGGGTTAGGGGTTAGGGGTTAGGGGTTAGGGGTTAGGGGTTAGGGGTTAGGGGTTAGGGGTTAGGGGTTAGGGGTTAGGGGTTAGGGGTTAGGGGTTAGGGGTTAGGGGTTAGGGGTTAGGGGTTAGGGGTTAGGGGTTAGGGGTTAGGGTTAGGGTTAGGGTTAGGGTTAGGGTTAGGGTTAGGGTTAGGGTTAGGGTTAGGGTTAGGGTTAGGGTTAGGGTTAGGGTTAGGGTTAGGGTTAGGGTTAGGGTTAGGGTTAGGGTTAGGGTTAGGGTTAGGGTTAGGGTTAGGGTTAGGGTTAGGGTTAGGGTTAGGGTTAGGGTTAGGGTTAGGGTTAGGGTTAGGGTTAGGGTTAGGGTTAGGGTTAGGGTTAGGGTTAGGGTTAGGGTTAGGGTTAGGGTTAGGGTTAGGGTTAGGGTTAGGGTTAGGGTTAGGGTTAGGGTTAGGGTTAGGGTTAGGGTTAGGGTTAGGGTTAGGGTTAGGGTTAGGGTTAGGGTTAGGGTTAGGGTTAGGGTTAGGGTTAGGGTTAGGGTTAGGGTTAGGGTTAGGGTTAGGGTTAGGGTTAGGGTTAGGGTTAGGGTTAGGGTTAGGGTTAGGGTTAGGGTTAGGGTTAGGGTTAGGGTTAGGGTTAGGGTTAGGGTTAGGGTTAGGGTTAGGGTTAGGGTTAGGGTTAGGGTTAGGGTTAGGGTTAGGGTTAGGGTTAGGGTTAGGGTTAGGGTTAGGGTTAGGGTTAGGGTTAGGGTTAGGGTTAGGGTTAGGGTTAGGGTTAGGGTTAGGGTTAGGGTTAGGGTTAGGGTTAGGGTTAGGGTTAGGGTTAGGGTTAGGGTTAGGGTTAGGGTTAGGGTTAGGGTTAGGGTTAGGGTTAGGGTTAGGGTTAGGGTTAGGGTTAGGGTTAGGGTTAGGGTTAGGGTTAGGGTTAGGGTTAGGGTTAGGGTTAGGGTTAGGGTTAGGGTTAGGGTTAGGGTTAGGGTTAGGGTTAGGGTTAGGGTTAGGGTTAGGGTTAGGGTTAGGGTTAGGGTTAGGGTTAGGGTTAGGGTTAGGGTTAGGGTTAGGGTTAGGGTTAGGGTTAGGGTTAGGGTTAGGGTTAGGGTTAGGGTTAGGGTTAGGGTTAGGGTTAGGGTTAGGGTTAGGGTTAGGGTTAGGGTTAGGGTTAGGGTTAGGGTTAGGGTTAGGGTTAGGGTTAGGGTTAGGGTTAGGGTTAGGGTTAGGGTTAGGGTTAGGGTTAGGGTTAGGGTTAGGGTTAGGGTTAGGGTTAGGGTTAGGGTTAGGGTTAGGGTTAGGGTTAGGGTTAGGGTTAGGGTTAGGGTTAGGGTTAGGGTTAGGGTTAGGGTTAGGGTTAGGGTTAGGGTTAGGGTTAGGGTTAGGGTTAGGGTTAGGGTTAGGGTTAGGGTTAGGGTTAGGGTTAGGGTTAGGGTTAGGGTTAGGGTTAGGGTTAGGGTTAGGGTTAGGGTTAGGGTTAGGGTTAGGGTTAGGGTTAGGGTTAGGGTTAGGGTTAGGGTTAGGGTTAGGGTTAGGGTTAGGGTTAGGGTTAGGGTTAGGGTTAGGGTTAGGGTTAGGGTTAGGGTTAGGGTTAGGGTTAGGGTTAGGGTTAGGGTTAGGGTTAGGGTTAGGGTTAGGGTTAGGGTTAGGGTTAGGGTTAGGGTTAGGGTTAGGGTTAGGGTTAGGGTTAGGGTTAGGGTTAGGGTTAGGGTTAGGGTTAGGGTTAGGGTTAGGGTTAGGGTTAGGGTTAGGGTTAGGGTTAGGGTTAGGGTTAGGGTTAGGGTTAGGGTTAGGGTTAGGGTTAGGGTTAGGGTTAGGGTTAGGGTTAGGGTTAGGGTTAGGGTTAGGGTTAGGGTTAGGGTTAGGGTTAGGGTTAGGGTTAGGGTTAGGGTTAGGGTTAGGGTTAGGGTTAGGGTTAGGGTTAGGGTTAGGGTTAGGGTTAGGGTTAGGGTTAGGGTTAGGGTTAGGGTTAGGGTTAGGGTTAGGGTTAGGGTTAGGGTTAGGGTTAGGGTTAGGGTTAGGGTTAGGGTTAGGGTTAGGGTTAGGGTTAGGGTTAGGGTTAGGGTTAGGGTTAGGGTTAGGGTTAGGGTTAGGGTTAGGGTTAGGGTTAGGGTTAGGGTTAGGGTTAGGGTTAGGGTTAGGGTTAGGGTTAGGGTTAGGGTTAGGGTTAGGGTTAGGGTTAGGGTTAGGGTTAGGGTTAGGGTTAGGGTTAGGGTTAGGGTTAGGGTTAGGGTTAGGGTTAGGGTTAGGGTTAGGGTTAGGGTTAGGGTTAGGGTTAGGGTTAGGGTTAGGGTTAGGGTTAGGGTTAGGGTTAGGGTTAGGGTTAGGGTTAGGGTTAGGGTTAGGGTTAGGGTTAGGGTTAGGGTTAGGGTTAGGGTTAGGGTTAGGGTTAGGGTTAGGGTTAGGGTTAGGGTTAGGGTTAGGGTTAGGGTTAGGGTTAGGGTTAGGGTTAGGGTTAGGGTTAGGGTTAGGGTTAGGGTTAGGGTTAGGGTTAGGGTTAGGGTTAGGGTTAGGGTTAGGGTTAGGGTTAGGGTTAGGGTTAGGGTTAGGGTTAGGGTTAGGGTTAGGGTTAGGGTTAGGGTTAGGGTTAGGGTTAGGGTTAGGGTTAGGGTTAGGGTTAGGGTTAGGGTTAGGGTTAGGGTTAGGGTTAGGGTTAGGGTTAGGGTTAGGGTTAGGGTTAGGGTTAGGGTTAGGGTTAGGGTTAGGGTTAGGGTTAGGGTTAGGGTTAGGGTTAGGGTTAGGGTTAGGGTTAGGGTTAGGGTTAGGGTTAGGGTTAGGGTTAGGGTTAGGGTTAGGGTTAGGGTTAGGGTTAGGGTTAGGGTTAGGGTTAGGGTTAGGGTTAGGGTTAGGGTTAGGGTTAGGGTTAGGGTTAGGGTTAGGGTTAGGGTTAGGGTTAGGGTTAGGGTTAGGGTTAGGGTTAGGGTTAGGGTTAGGGTTAGGGTTAGGGTTAGGGTTAGGGTTAGGGTTAGGGTTAGGGTTAGGGTTAGGGTTAGGGTTAGGGTTAGGGTTAGGGTTAGGGTTAGGGTTAGGGTTAGGGTTAGGGTTAGGGTTAGGGTTAGGGTTAGGGTTAGGGTTAGGGTTAGGGTTAGGGTTAGGGTTAGGGTTAGGGTTAGGGTTAGGGTTAGGGTTAGGGTTAGGGTTAGGGTTAGGGTTAGGGTTAGGGTTAGGGTTAGGGTTAGGGTTAGGGTTAGGGTTAGGGTTAGGGTTAGGGTTAGGGTTAGGGTTAGGGTTAGGGTTAGGGTTAGGGTTAGGGTTAGGGTTAGGGTTAGGGTTAGGGTTAGGGTTAGGGTTAGGGTTAGGGTTAGGGTTAGGGTTAGGGTTAGGGTTAGGGTTAGGGTTAGGGTTAGGGTTAGGGTTAGGGTTAGGGTTAGGGTTAGGGTTAGGGTTAGGGTTAGGGTTAGGGTTAGGGTTAGGGTTAGGGTTAGGGTTAGGGTTAGGGTTAGGGTTAGGGTTAGGGTTAGGGTTAGGGTTAGGGTTAGGGTTAGGGTTAGGGTTAGGGTTAGGGTTAGGGTTAGGGTTAGGGTTAGGGTTAGGGTTAGGGTTAGGGTTAGGGTTAGGGTTAGGGTTAGGGTTAGGGTTAGGGTTAGGGTTAGGGTTAGGGTTAGGGTTAGGGTTAGGGTTAGGGTTAGGGTTAGGGTTAGGGTTAGGGTTAGGGTTAGGGTTAGGGTTAGGGTTAGGGTTAGGGTTAGGGTTAGGGTTAGGGTTAGGGTTAGGGTTAGGGTTAGGGTTAGGGTTAGGGTTAGGGTTAGGGTTAGGGTTAGGGTTAGGGTTAGGGTTAGGGTTAGGGTTAGGGTTAGGGTTAGGGTTAGGGTTAGGGTTAGGGTTAGGGTTAGGGTTAGGGTTAGGGTTAGGGTTAGGGTTAGGGTTAGGGTTAGGGTTAGGGTTAGGGTTAGGGTTAGGGTTAGGGTTAGGGTTAGGGTTAGGGTTAGGGTTAGGGTTAGGGTTAGGGTTAGGGTTAGGGTTAGGGTTAGGGTTAGGGTTAGGGTTAGGGTTAGGGTTAGGGTTAGGGTTAGGGTTAGGGTTAGGGTTAGGGTTAGGGTTAGGGTTAGGGTTAGGGTTAGGGTTAGGGTTAGGGTTAGGGTTAGGGTTAGGGTTAGGGTTAGGGTTAGGGTTAGGGTTAGGGTTAGGGTTAGGGTTAGGGTTAGGGTTAGGGTTAGGGTTAGGGTTAGGGTTAGGGTTAGGGTTAGGGTTAGGGTTAGGGTTAGGGTTAGGGTTAGGGTTAGGGTTAGGGTTAGGGTTAGGGTTAGGGTTAGGGTTAGGGTTAGGGTTAGGGTTAGGGTTAGGGTTAGGGTTAGGGTTAGGGTTAGGGTTAGGGTTAGGGTTAGGGTTAGGGTTAGGGTTAGGGTTAGGGTTAGGGTTAGGGTTAGGGTTAGGGTTAGGGTTAGGGTTAGGGTTAGGGTTAGGGTTAGGGTTAGGGTTAGGGTTAGGGTTAGGGTTAGGGTTAGGGTTAGGGTTAGGGTTAGGGTTAGGGTTAGGGTTAGGGTTAGGGTTAGGGTTAGGGTTAGGGTTAGGGTTAGGGTTAGGGTTAGGGTTAGGGTTAGGGTTAGGGTTAGGGTTAGGGTTAGGGTTAGGGTTAGGGTTAGGGTTAGGGTTAGGGTTAGGGTTAGGGTTAGGGTTAGGGTTAGGGTTAGGGTTAGGGTTAGGGTTAGGGTTAGGGTTAGGGTTAGGGTTAGGGTTAGGGTTAGGGTTAGGGTTAGGGTTAGGGTTAGGGTTAGGGTTAGGGTTAGGGTTAGGGTTAGGGTTAGGGTTAGGGTTAGGGTTAGGGTTAGGGTTAGGGTTAGGGTTAGGGTTAGGGTTAGGGTTAGGGTTAGGGTTAGGGTTAGGGTTAGGGTTAGGGTTAGGGTTAGGGTTAGGGTTAGGGTTAGGGTTAGGGTTAGGGTTAGGGTTAGGGTTAGGGTTAGGGTTAGGGTTAGGGTTAGGGTTAGGGTTAGGGTTAGGGTTAGGGTTAGGGTTAGGGTTAGGGTTAGGGTTAGGGTTAGGGTTAGGGTTAGGGTTAGGGTTAGGGTTAGGGTTAGGGTTAGGGTTAGGGTTAGGGTTAGGGTTAGGGTTAGGGTTAGGGTTAGGGTTAGGGTTAGGGTTAGGGTTAGGGTTAGGGTTAGGGTTAGGGTTAGGGTTAGGGTTAGGGTTAGGGTTAGGGTTAGGGTTAGGGTTAGGGTTAGGGTTAGGGTTAGGGTTAGGGTTAGGGTTAGGGTTAGGGTTAGGGTTAGGGTTAGGGTTAGGGTTAGGGTTAGGGTTAGGGTTAGGGTTAGGGTTAGGGTTAGGGTTAGGGTTAGGGTTAGGGTTAGGGTTAGGGTTAGGGTTAGGGTTAGGGTTAGGGTTAGGGTTAGGGTTAGGGTTAGGGTTAGGGTTAGGGTTAGGGTTAGGGTTAGGGTTAGGGTTAGGGTTAGGGTTAGGGTTAGGGTTAGGGTTAGGGTTAGGGTTAGGGTTAGGGTTAGGGTTAGGGTTAGGGTTAGGGTTAGGGTTAGGGTTAGGGTTAGGGTTAGGGTTAGGGTTAGGGTTAGGGTTAGGGTTAGGGTTAGGGTTAGGGTTAGGGTTAGGGTTAGGGTTAGGGTTAGGGTTAGGGTTAGGGTTAGGGTTAGGGTTAGGGTTAGGGTTAGGGTTAGGGTTAGGGTTAGGGTTAGGGTTAGGGTTAGGGTTAGGGTTAGGGTTAGGGTTAGGGTTAGGGTTAGGGTTAGGGTTAGGGTTAGGGTTAGGGTTAGGGTTAGGGTTAGGGTTAGGGTTAGGGTTAGGGTTAGGGTTAGGGTTAGGGTTAGGGTTAGGGTTAGGGTTAGGGTTAGGGTTAGGGTTAGGGTTAGGGTTAGGGTTAGGGTTAGGGTTAGGGTTAGGGTTAGGGTTAGGGTTAGGGTTAGGGTTAGGGTTAGGGTTAGGGTTAGGGTTAGGGTTAGGGTTAGGGTTAGGGTTAGGGTTAGGGTTAGGGTTAGGGTTAGGGTTAGGGTTAGGGTTAGGGTTAGGGTTAGGGTTAGGGTTAGGGTTAGGGTTAGGGTTAGGGTTAGGGTTAGGGTTAGGGTTAGGGTTAGGGTTAGGGTTAGGGTTAGGGTTAGGGTTAGGGTTAGGGTTAGGGTTAGGGTTAGGGTTAGGGTTAGGGTTAGGGTTAGGGTTAGGGTTAGGGTATAGGGTTAGGGTTAGGGTTAGGGTTAGGGTTAGGGTTAGGGTTAGGGTTAGGGTTAGGGTTAGGGTTAGGGTTAGGGTTAGGGTTAGGGTTAGGGTTAGGGTTAGGGTTAGGGTTAGGGTTAGGGTTAGGGTTAGGGTTAGGGTTAGGGTTAGGGTTAGGGTTAGGGTTAGGGTTAGGGTTAGGGTTAGGGTTAGGGTTAGGGTTAGGGTTAGGGTTAGGGTTAGGGTTAGGGTTAGGGTTAGGGTTAGGGTTAGGGTTAGGGTTAGGGTTAGGGTTAGGGTTAGGGTTAGGGTTAGGGTTAGGGTTAGGGTTAGGGTTAGGGTTAGGGTTAGGGTTAGGGTTAGGGTTAGGGTTAGGGTTAGGGTTAGGGTTAGGGTTAGGGTTAGGGTTAGGGTTAGGGTTAGGGTTAGGGTTAGGGTTAGGGTTAGGGTTAGGGTTAGGGTTAGGGTTAGGGTTAGGGTTAGGGTTAGGGTTAGGGTTAGGGTTAGGGTTAGGGTTAGGGTTAGGGTTAGGGTTAGGGTTAGGGTTAGGGTTAGGGTTAGGGTTAGGGTTAGGGTTAGGGTTAGGGTTAGGGTTAGGGTTAGGGTTAGGGTTAGGGTTAGGGTTAGGGTTAGGGTTAGGGTTAGGGTTAGGGTTAGGGTTAGGGTTAGGGTTAGGGTTAGGGTTAGGGTTAGGGTTAGGGTTAGGGTTAGGGTTAGGGTTAGGGTTAGGGTTAGGGTTAGGGTTAGGGTTAGGGTTAGGGTTAGGGTTAGGGTTAGGGTTAGGGTTAGGGTTAGGGTTAGGGTTAGGGTTAGGGTTAGGGTTAGGGTTAGGGTTAGGGTTAGGGTTAGGGTTAGGGTTAGGGTTAGGGTTAGGGTTAGGGTTAGGGTTAGGGTTAGGGTTAGGGTTAGGGTTAGGGTTAGGGTTAGGGTTAGGGTTAGGGTTAGGGTTAGGGTTAGGGTTAGGGTTAGGGTTAGGGTTAGGGTTAGGGTTAGGGTTAGGGTTAGGGTTAGGGTTAGGGTTAGGGTTAGGGTTAGGGTTAGGGTTAG